>NC_045957.1:47856685-48009911 GCF_010909765.2 Amblyraja radiata | reverse complement strand
AGAGAGAGAGAGAGGGGACGATGTGGGGTTTTACACTAGAGGCCGAGAGGAGGGACCAAAAAAATATGATTTTTGTGGTATTTGGTGAAATAATAGCGATATGAACATGCCATGACCAAAGCAAAGTTACTAGAACGGAGACGGAAGCCGGTTACAGAAATGGCGCTAAAGTTTACCCATGACCTACTACGGCTTTTTCGTCGAGTGGACTATCTTGCTCTGCTCTAGTATCTTTGGACCAAACCATTAAATGCACAAGAGAATAATCACTGAAATCTAAAAAGTCTAAAACTGAAAGGAAATTTCAAATGCATTTGTGATCCATTCAGCAAAGATATTCTTCTCCTTCCACTTTCCCCGACTTCCAGCAGAGCATTATCCAAACTTTTGCTTTACCTTCGTGCATTGGGCACCACAGATTCAACATATTGGCAAATAGATTTCTGTTTGTGCTGCTTTGCTCAATTCTTAATTTATATTCAAAAAAATCAGAATGTAAGTGTTAAAACAAATTATCTTCAAGGAAAACATAAACATTCACATTCTGGCAAGTCAAATAGGGCATTTTGGTCAATTCTATCAGATACTAGATCAAGTGCAGACCCGTTGGGTCTGTTCCCCAACGTGCGGTTGTGGGGGGGGGGGGGGGAGGCGGCACGCAGCGTCACACACACTAACTATCCCCCCACCCCGCACTCACGCTAATTACCCCCTTGATATTATATTAATATTATTAATTTGCTCCTTTTACTCCATAACCACCCTATCTGCTGACGCATAGCCCCCAACTTGAAGTCACATCTAGAGGGGGGGGGCGGGCGGGGGTAGAGAGTGAGGGCAGAGAGAGAAGGGGCAGAGGCAGAGAGAGAGAGAGAGAGACAGAGACACAGAGAGAGGGGCAAGAGGGATAGGGGGGTGGAGAGGAGGATAAGAGGGAGGGTGGGTGAGGGGGGAAAGGTGGGGGAGGAGAGAGAGAGGGTGAGAGTGAGGGGGAGAGAGAGGAGGTGTGGAGAGGGGGTTGAGGTGGGGAGCAGCGAGGGGGAGGGAGGGGGGAGGGTGGAGGGGAAGAGGGTTAGGGGGTGTGGAGGGGAGGGGTGGTTTAGGGGAGGGAGGGAGGGTGTTGGGTGAGGGGATGGAGTTGGGAGGAGGGAGAGAGAGGGAGGGAGGAGGGGAAGAGGGGCGGGGAGAGAGGGGGAGAGGGGAGGAAAGGGGTTGAGGGGGGAGAAAGGGGGGCAGGGGAGAGAGAAGGGGAGGGGGGAGACGGGGGCACAGAGCGGGGGAGATAGGGGGGAGAGAGAGGGGTGAGAGAGGCGGCGTGTGCTGAGAGGGTGAGGGGGAGAGGTGGGGAGCAGGGAGGGGCCGACGGGGGGGTTGGAGGAAGGGGGTTACGGGGTGCTGATGGGAGGGGAGGGGGTTAGGGGAAGGAATGGGGGGGGAGGGGATGGGGGGGAGAAAAGAGGGGAGACGCGAGATGCGGTAGAGGAGAGGAGAGGATGCGGGGGTGAGAGGATGAGGGGGGCGGAGAGAGAGGGGGGGGGAGAGGGGGGGTGGATGAGGAGAGGGGGGGGGGGAGGAGAGGGGGGGGAGGAGAGGGGGGGAGGAGAGGGGGGAGGAGAGGGGGGGAAGGAGGGGGGGGGAAGGGGGTGGCGGAGAGGGGGGGAGGAGAGGGGGGAGGAGAGGGGGGATGGAGAGGGGGGGAGATGAGGGGGAGGAGAGGGGGGGAGGAGAGGGGCGGGAGGAGAGGGGGGGAGGATGAGGGGGGGAGGAGAGGGGGGGAGGAGGAGGGGGGCAGGAGAGGGGGGGAGGAGAGGGGGGGAGGAGAGGGGGAGGAGGAGGGGGGGGAGAGGGGGGAGGAGAGGGGGGGAGGAGAGGGGGGGAGGAGAGGGGGGGAGGAGAGGGGGGGAGGAGAGGGGGGAGCAGAGGAGGGGGGGGAGGAGAGGGGGGGGTGGAGGAGGGGGGGAGGCGAGGGGGGGAGAGGAGAGGGGGGAGGGAGGAGGGGGGGAGGAGAGGGGGGAGGAGAGGGGGGGAGGACAGGGGGGGAGGACAGGGGGGGAGGAGAGGGGGGGGAGGAGAGGGGGGGGAGAGGGGGGGAGGAGAGGGGGGAGAGGAGAGGGGGGAGCGGAGAGGGAGGGGGAGAGGAGGGGGAGAGGAGAGGGGGGGATTGGAGAGGGGGGGGAGAGGAGAGGGGGGGAGAGGAGAGGGGGGAGAGGAGAGGGGGGGGAGAGGAGAGGGGGAGAGGAGAGGGGGGAGGAGGAGAGGGGGGAGAGGAGAGGGGGGGAGAGGAAAGGGGGGGGAGAACCTAAAAAAAACATTTTAGAACCAAAAAAGACACATTCAGCAAGCATTGTAGAACCAAAAGAGACACTTTTTGCAAACATTTTAGGACCAATAAACACTTTTTGCAAACATTTTTAGAACCAATAGACACATTCTGCAAGCGTATTAGAACCACTAAGGACACTGACATTTGAGTAGACATGTGTTCAGTGTTATTCACAGCTCGGAGAAACGTGACCCTCTGCCTTCCTCCAGCTTGCAGACACTGATTGAGGCACACCACTTCCTGGTTTTATAGTCCCTCCCCCCGCCGCCAGCAGGGGCAGCAGAGAGAATGGGGAATTTTGTAAAATCATTAATATCTCTGTCATTTTTCATCGACGGGAAAAATTCTCGGCACACATATGGCGGAGGGGGGCTCTGAGCAAGGTGGCCAAAAATGACGGCCGTAGGTGGCGGCGTTCTCTCGGAAATTGCAGCACAGATGCCCATAACCGGTCAAGAACAGACGTTTAGTAATATAGATGTTTAGGATTAAGAAAGGAGGGAAAGAGGTGTGGGCTGGTGTTTGGGGTGATAACCTGTCATGAATGACCTTTCTAATAACATCTACTCTTCTAGGATCTGCTCTCCTTCCCCCATCTACTCCCCATTTCCAAGAGCAAGACTTCCTCTGTTTATATTTTCCATACTTTCTCCCCACGCTACTATTATGAAGTAGCCACGTAACCCTCTTCCACTCCTTTCTTGTTCTCTAATTTATTCCAACACAAGCCTTTTACCTTTAATTATCACACTGTTTGTTATGTAATTACCTTTAAATCTTCATTCCTTATGACCTCAACTTTTTTGCTTCAAATCACCAGCCCCTTTCTCTCTGCTCCAGTAGGGTTTTCGGAACTCATTTTGGTGATATGATGTAAACAAGCAAAACAATTGGGAATCTTGCTCTTATATATCTTATCTTTATATTTATAAAACTCTGTCTTGGATGTGGATGTATTTGTGTGTGTGTGTATTTGTTCGTCTGCGTTTCACATCTCCTTGAAAACACGACGTGCTAACGGTGACATTTTTACATACGCCATGATGTCAAAAATTGCCTCATCTGAACATTTGATGCATTATTTCCCGAGATTTATAAAATGTTCAAAAAATTCAAATAACTTGGTAAAAAAAACTAGATGGTCTCGCTGATGACGTCACAATGGCTCTGCCTGCCTGCCGCTGCTCACGCTGCGAGTGACGTCACCTCTGTTCTGTATTCTGTACTTCATGGGTTCCTAACTTTCACTTCTTTAAATTTGTCACTTAGCGTTTTTAAACTGCTGCTCAGGTCGTGCTGCGCGCTCCACTGGGTTCCTTGAAGTTCTAGAACATTGCGGCGGCGGCCGTTATCACCGCGCGGGCGTGGGTGAGGATGAGGAACAGCGTGATAAGGTGACCATGGCGGCCATTACGCCCTCTGGGAGAGGTCATCTATGGAGACCTGCGATTGCTCCATCGATCGCAGGGACTCGGGGAATTGTGACACCTTTTCCTCACTGGTGATCCCATTCACACCTGGCCATCACGGGGGACGACCTCCTCTCCGTCTCCGCCACCCGATTGTCTGTCACTACCCATTTCCATCCTTCCACAGCCTGGAAACATTCTGATCATATAGACAAAGACCAGCTGGGATCGATTAACTGAAGCTTTAATGCTTAACTTCCAGGTTAGCATGGTTTCACAGCACATCATTCTTATGTTTTGGCATCAACTAGAAGGTGTTCTTGCGGAATGTTCATTTGAACTGTAAAGTGATTCTTTACCTTTATTCCTGGAGCACCTTGTCCTGTCTGTCCTTTTTCACCCTTTGAACCAGGATCTCCTCTTTGCCCCTGTGAAGGTAAATGTGGTATAATGTTGCCAGTTGCTATTATGAGAAATTAGTAATAAGCTAATCAGAACATAAAATAAATTAAGTATTAGATCCTTAGAACCATACATTGGTCTTTGAATGACAGAAGCCACTTTCCCAATTTACTTATTTATCTGCAGATCAGCACAATGTTTATATTATTAATTGCCGATGACCAAATGATCCCTACAGTGAGGGGATGGGAGAGGTGCTGATTTTTATCCCTCCAACACCAGCAGTGGTTTGAAACACTTTATCGAATAGGTAGTTAACATGTGCAAGTTATAATATTGGCGAGGTAGATGCTGATTCTCCTGTATGTAAAAATTAGTCAATTCTTCAGGGAGATCCCCGGGTTTGCATATACAGTAAGTCACACCCCTTGATGAATTTTAGTCCAGAATTGTTGAGTGAGAGTCATGTCAAGGATGCTTGCCACACTGGCCATTCCAATTTCTCCCTTCTGATTTACCAGAGCTTCAAAGCCCATACGCCAGCCATCTTCCCCAGTGCTATCACAGTGAACCACACGGCGGCACAGTGGCCCAGCAGCAGAGTTGTTGCCTTACATCGCTTGCAGCGCCGGAGATCTGGTTTGATCCCGACTGTGGGTGCTGCTGTATGAGGTTTGTTGGTTCTTCCCATGACCTACTTGGGTTTTCTCCGTGATCTTCATTTTCCTCCCACACTCCAAAGTCGTACAGGTTTGTAGATTAATTGGCTTGGTAAATGTTAAAAAGTTGTTCTTAGTGTGTGTTGGATGCTGTTAATGTGCGGGGATTGCTGGTTGACGCGGGCCTGGTGAGCCAAAGGGCCTGTTTCAAGATTCAAGGTTTCAAGGTCAGTTTATTGTCGCATGTACCAATTAAGGTACAGTGAAATTCGAATTACCACACAGCCATATTAAAATAAAGCAACAAGACACACAACTACATAAAAATCAACATAAACATCCACCACAGTGGATCCCCCACATTCCTCACTGTGATGGAAGGCAATAAAGTCTAATCTTCTTCCTCTTTATTCTCCTGCGGTCAGAGCAGTCGAACCATCCGCAGTCCGGGCGATCGAAGCCCCCGCGTCGGGCCGGTCGAAGCTCCTGCAGCTTGGAGTTCCCAAAGTCGGTCTCTGACCTGAGACCGCGAGCTCCGTGATGTTAAAGTCCTGCAGACTCCTGCGATGGAGCTCAGAGGTCGATCCCTGGCAAAGGGATCACGAGCTCCATGATGCTAAAGTCCGCAGTTGGGCTCTCAGAATCGGTCCCCAGCAAAGGCCTCCAATTCCTCGATGTTAGGCCGCGCTGTACCTCTAAAACTAAAACATGATGCCAAACTCATTCCTTCCACCTGCATGTGATCCATATCCCTCCATTCCCTGCATGTTCATGTGCCTATCTATAAGCCTCTTAAATGACACAATTGCATCTGCTTCAGAGAGTTGTGTTGAGTCAGGCCGATATGGGAATTTAGGATGTAAGCTTTTTAAAAGAAACTTCAACCAGTGATCTTGTCCAGAAGTACAAAATGTTTTCTGTTTGCAGTGATGGGCACATTTTACCAAAGAATGGTAAAAAAGTGAGTTAAAGGATTAAAGCACGTTCAGGCCCTTCAAAACAAATGAGGGAGGGTTGGAAAATATTCTTTCAACATTGAGGACATTGTACTGCTTGTATAAAGTATGTTGCTGCAGAACAAATATCTGTGTCTTATTAAACAAGTCGCACTTGGTTGGTTTAATTATAAGAGCACACTGGGAATACAAATAATAACAAATATCCCGCTAATATGTTTTCTTGAAGATAACATCCCCACTATCTAGCATAAAAATGCAGATGGAGATAAATTGAAAAGACTGTTTGCTCCAGATGTGCAGGCAATGGATAGCTTTGGGATGTAAAATGAATAGAAGAAGCCACAGGCTTGTTCCCAAAATAAGTGACGTGAGCTAGAATACAGGGAGATTGTAAACACAGATGGCAAGTAGAGGAAATGTGGCAACTAATAATAGGCACATTCAGTAAAATTAATCTTTGCAGGGAAGTGGCATTTATTGTTTGATTGAATGAAAGACGTGTTTCGTTAAAGTCAGATATTGACCAGGGGCAGGATCTAATTTCACGCTGGCCAAAATGAAATCTGTACATTCGGTAAGAAAATGCTCATATGTAACCTAAGATTTTGATGATACAAACCACATGTAAGTATGCTAAGGATATAATAGTCACTATATGCGCTGTGATTTTTAAGAACTCGACAGCTCCGTATGAGGGACAGGTGGGGTGCTTTCTTGCTCAAGCTCCAATAGATGGGTGAACAGTGAAACTTGAATTTGACAATTAATGTGGATGTGAGTTACTCCAGCTTTTTGTGTCTATTTTCAGTAATTATAATGTCTAACACTATCAAAGAACCAAACACACCAATATTTCCTGGTGTATTGAGTGAGAAGCTGGTGATTAAGAACTGAACTTCACAAATATACATTAATCTCAATTACTTTTAGTGAGGACTTTTACAGTGCATCATTGGAAAATCTATGTAATATTGTTAACAAATACCAAACTTCCTTGTTTAACGCCACATGATGCCAAAGCTGCAGTTCAATTTACTCCAGAATTGACATATCCATCATTTCACTCCATCAGCGGAGTCTAAAAACACGGTGAAACTTTACAAATATGCAAATATCTGCTAGATTAAATATAAATATAATCTATAACTGGCTGGAATCGTATAGTGCATTTTACAACATGCCTGTAATTCCATCTTGCTAAATGCAGAGTGTTGTTTCTTGAAAATTATTTGGATATTCACCTTCACTAACTGGTTGCTTATTAAAATAAATAAATAAATTCACATATGCATTTGGGTGCAGAATAAATGAGCACATAGTCCAGTCTTATTAGAAAATATGTTAACTGCTGGAGTAACTCAGCAGGTTTGGAGTAAAAGGATAGGTGATGTTTCGGGTCATGAGCTTTCTTCAGACCACAACCAGCATCTACAATACCTTTTTACAAATCTAGAAATTATGTTAGTTTGGCACTCAACATATATTACAGAAATAGAGAAAAGTTGTTTAGGGCATCTGTCGGGCACCGTATAGACTATGTTTATGTTGGTATAACATGTGTATTAGTAGACACTGAGCTGCATGTTGTCCAACAGACATGATTCCTGGATGTTACTTTAAACTGGTGTTCATCAGTGGAATAGTTCTTATTATAGAAGCTTAGTTGAATTTGAAAGAGGAAAACATATGGTTTTGAGTGGAGGTAACAGGTTAAAAGTGACAGCATGTCAAGAAGATGGATCCTGCATTTAGGATTAACTATGGGGCCCCCAGTATTTGAGGCTTCCAGTAATCTGTCAAGTAAAATCAAGGCTTCAACACAGCTGCACTGGAGGTGGCTGATATCCCAACAGAAGCATGTTGCCATGGGTATTATAATCTTTCAAAAATTCGCAAACTGCTTCTGTGAAAGGTTTTGGACAAAAATTAAGGAAGGAGACCACTTTGTTATCTTTTACGTTTTACTGTATGTGGATACTGAAAATGAATTTTGACCACAATGAATTTAAACAAAATTGATTCCTAGCATGGAATTTAAATACGGTTTCCCAGTACTTTTGTTTTAGTGCTGGGAGTAAGAGCAGCGGGATGTTTAGAATCTCCCATAAACACAGGCACATTCAACTCCTGTTATAATTTTTGAAAAACAAGCCAGAATATTTCCATCTACGAGGACAACTGCCAGGATTGTGAGGCAAATATGTCGGGTTCAACCTAGTATGAATGCTTCTGGCAGACTTCAAGTATATATATTTCCATGTGCTTGGCAGCTCACAGACTGAAGTGGGGGGGGTGGTGCAAAGCAGTGGGTGGAAATTGGCTACATCTTCAGGAACTGAGTGACTCCTGTTGAAATAGTCTGCCTTTCCAACTGGGATCATGTTGTTGGCTTTACTGGTTACTTCATAGGCAAGTGCATTATTGTGGAGGAAATAGAATTCTCGAGATACCATGGTCACAGGACATGATATTTTTTCTGCCAGTTGGACAGAATTGCCACAACTTTATGAGTTTCAGGATCCTCGCTCAAACTGTAGGAGAATAGCTCGAATCAGTTGAAACTCTCTGTGTTTTGCTGAAAAACTACTTTACAACAGTACAAAGGGTATCTCCTTGACTATTTAATTCACTTTATGTTTTTGTTTTATTCTTCAATCATGATTCCAAAATTTGCAGGCTGATTTATCTTTCTGTTTATCTGATTGTCAACTGATTGTTGACTTTTGAAGAGGAAGGTTGAGGATCCACAAATTTGAGTTCATCAATGGGACAGTGGTAGAGAGAATCAAAAACTTCATATTGCTGAGAGTGTATATTTCTGAAGATCTGTTCTGGACCCAACGCCTTAATGCAATCATAAAGAAAGCTCATCATCGCCTCTACTTCCTTAGAAGATTGAGGAGATTCGGAATGTCAACAAATCTCTTGGACCTCTATGGGTGTACTGTAGAGAACATGTTGACTGGTTGCATCGCGGCCTGGTTCGCAACTCGAACAGCCAGGAACCGAAAAGACTGCAAAAAGTGGTGAACACTGCCCAGTCCATCACAGGTACTGACCTCACCACCATCGAAAGGATCAACAGGATTTCCTGCCTCAGAAAAGCATCATCAGTGACCCACACGACCCTGGCCACACTCCCATTTCACTCCTGGAAGAAGGTAAAGGAGCCTGAAAACTGTAACGTCCAGGTTCAGGAGCAGCTCTTTCCTGCAACCATCAGGCTATAAAAGCTGAAACTTCCAAATCAGCTCAGAACAGCATAGACTTATTTTGTATTATGTTTACATATCTCTTGTGCTGCTATAAGTAAGAATGTCATTGTTCCTTTTATGGACATATGACAATAAATCACTCATGAGTCTTGACAGGCAACTCTTTTGTCTCTGCCTTTAGGTCATAAATGCGACTTGGTTTGCCAGGACAATTTTGCTTATCACATTCCAATTTATGGTGGCTCCACAATTCCTTTTTGTAAGAGGGACACTCATCCTGCTATCTCTATTGGAGTGCAAATTTCCAGTCTATGCTCTCACAACATAAAGCTTCTGAGAAGGAGGGACTAGAATCTAACGATTTATTCAGAAAGATGTACTTTGTTGCCAAGTGAGATGGAAAACCCTTTTACAGCTGTGCAAAATGTTAATGTACTTCCGAGAATCTGATGATAGAACCATGTTTCTAAACCTTGCAAGAGAAAACAGGAAAGTGTGGGAGATGAAATGTCTTTAATGTAGAAATAGGTTTAGAAGCTTGTGGCTTTCGGGTTTCAATGAAGGAACTGCAAGGGGTGGTTATCACTGGATTGCTTCCTGTACTTTGTGCTGGTAAGGGCAGGAACAGGATCAGGGGATCTGAATGTGTGGCTGGGGGGCTGGTGCAGGGAACAGGGATTTAGATTTATAGACCACTGGAATCTCTTCTGGTGTAGGGGTGACCTGTACAAAAGTGACGGGTTACACCTTAACTGGAAGGGGACCAACGTTCTGGCAGGCAGGTTTGCTAGTGCTACACGTGTGGGTTTAAACTAAATAGCGGGGGGAGGGGTTAACAAATTGGGAGTATAAAGATGGAGTTAAAGGGGAAGTGAGTACAGGAAAAGTTACAAATGACTCCCGAATTAATGGGAAGGAAAGTTTGAGAAGGGATAAAAGAGTAAGTTCAGGGGCAATAGTGGCCGATGTGAGAGGGGAGGTGAATACCAAAGTTAAAGTGTTCTATATGAATGCGCGAAGTATAAGAAATAAAGTGGATGAACTTGAGGCTCAGTTAGAAATTGGCAAGTTTGATGTTGTGGGAATTACAGAGACATGGCTGCATGAGGACCAGGGCTGGGAACTAAATATTCAGGGGTCTACGTCCTATCGAAAAGACAGACAGGTGGGCAAAGGGGGTGGGGTAGCTCTATTGTTAAGGAATGAAATTCAGTCCCTTGCGAGAGGTGACATAGAATCAGGAGATGTAGAGTCAGTATGGATAGAACTGAGGAATTGTAAGGGTGAAAAGACCCTAATGGGAGTTATCTACAGGCCCCCAAACAGTAGCCTGGATATAGGGTGAAAGTTGAATCAAGAGTTAAAATTGGCATGTAGCAAAGGTAATGCTACGGTGGTTATGGGAGATTTCAACATGCTGGTAGACTGGGAAAATCAAGTTGGCACTGAACACCCAGAAAAGGAGTTTGTGGAGTGCCTCGGAGATGGATTCTTAGAGCAGCTTGTACTGGAGCCTACCAGGGAGAAGGCAATTCTGGATTTAGTGTTGCGTAATGAACCGGATTTGATAAGGGAAAATCGGAAGTGTCAATATTACAGTTGAGCAAAAGGGACAATGGAGGCATGAGGGAGGAGCTGGCCAAAGTTGACTGGAAAGAGATGATAGTGGAACAACAATGGCAGGTATTTCTGGGAATAATACAGAAGGTGCAGGATCAGTTCATTCCAAAGAGGAAGAAAGATTCTAAGGGGAGTAAAAGGCGATCGTGGCTGACAAGGGAAGTCAAGAACAGTATAAAAATAAAAGAGAAGTATATCATAGCAAAGATAAGCGGGAAACTTTTAAAGAGCAACAGAAGATAACTAAAAAGCCAATACGGGGAGAAAAGATGAGGTATGAAGGTAAGCCAGCCAAGAATATAAAGGAGGATAGTAAAAGCATCTTTAGGTATGTGAAGAGGAAAAAAATAGTTAAGACAAATGTGGGTCCCTTGAAGACAGGAACAGGTGAATTTATGATGGGGAACAAGGAAATGGCAGAAGAGTTGAACAGGCACTTTGGATCTGTCTTTACTAAGGAAGACACAAACAATCTCGCAGGTGTACTTGTGGCCAGAACACCTAGGTTGACGGAAAAACTGAAGGAAATTCACATTAGGCAGGAAATGGTGTTGGATAAACTGATGGGACTGAAGGCTGATAAATCCCAGGGCCTGATGGTCTGCATCCCAGGGCACTTAAGGAAGTGGCTCTAGAAATCGTGGACACATTGGTGATCATTTTCCATTCTATAGATTCAGGATCAGTTCCTGTGGATTGGAGAGTAGCTAATGTTATCCCACTTTTTAAAAAAGGAGGGAGAGAGAAAACAGGGAATTATAGACCAGTTAGCCTGACATCGGTGGTGGGGAAGATGCTGGAGTCAATTATAAAAGCTGAAATAGCGGCACATTTGGATAGCAGTAACAGGATCAGTATGGATTTATGAAGGAGAAATCATGCTTAACTAATCTTCTGGAAGTTTTTGAGGATGTAACTTGGAAAATGGACAAGGGGGAGCCAGTGGATGTAGTGTACCTGGAATTCCAGAAAGCCTTTGATAAGGTCCCACGTAGGAGATTAGTGGGCAAAATTAAAGCACATGGTATTGGGGGTAGGGTACACACATGGATAGAAAATTGGTTTGCAGACAGAAAACAAAGAGTTGGGATTAATGGGTCCCTTTCAGAATGGCAGGCAGTGACTAGTGGGGTACCGCAAGGCTTGGTGCTGGGACCGCAGCTATTTACAATATACATTAATGATTTAGATGAAGGGATTCAAAGTAACATTTGCAAATTTGCAGATGACACAATGCTGGGTGGTAGTGCGAACTGTGAGGAGGATGCTATGAGGATGTAGGGTGACTTGGACAGGTTGGATGAGTGGGCTGATGCATGGCAGATGAAGTTTAATGTTGATAAATGTGAGGTTATCCACTTTGGTGTGAAGAACAGGAAGGAAGATTATTATCTAAATGGTGTCAAGTTAGGAAAAGGGGAAATACCACGAGATCTGGGTGTCCTTGTTCAACAGTCACTGAAAGTAAGCATGCAGGTACAGCAGGGCCCTGGTGAAACCACACCTGGAGTATTGTGTGCAGTTTTGGTCTCCAGATTTGGGGAAGGATATTCTTGCTATTGGGAGTGTGCAGCGTGGGTTCATGAGGTTAATTCCTGGGATGGCGGGACTGTCATATGCTGAGAGAATCGAGCGACTGGGCTTGTATACACTGGAAATTAGAAGGATGAGAAGGATTCGTATTGAAACCTATAAGATTATTAAGGGATTGGACACGCTAGAGGCAAGAAACATGTTCCCGATGTTGGAGGGTCCAGAACCGGGGGCCACAGTTTAAGAATGAGGGGTAGGCCATTTAGAACGGAGATGAAGAATTCTCTGCCTCAGAAGTTAGTGGAGGCCAATTCTCTGGATCCTTTCAAGAGAGTTAGATAGAGCTCTTAAAGATAGTGGAGTCAAGGGATATGGGGAGAAGGCAGGAATGGGGTGCTGATTGTGGATGATCAGCCATGATCACAGTGAATGGCGGTGCTGGCTCGAAGGGCCGAATGGCCTACTCCTGCACCTATTGTCTATTGTCTAAAGCACACTCGACCTAAAAACCTGAAGAAGCCCTGAACTCAGGATCAAGATTAGGTTAGATAATCTCTGTAAGTAGGCAATTCATCAATTTTAATTAGGTCTTCCAATCTTCACTAATGCTGCCCATTATAGAACCTACCTGAAGTAAAATCATGTACTATCTTTAATAAAGCAAGGAGAAATGTTACTGTGCTGAATTACCACAGACAATGACAATGAAAATCTATCCCCAACAATCTTTATGTGTGCACTTGCTACCCCAGTTTGCATTCCTACTGTTTGGCAATGGTATCAAACTGCTCCACACTGGGGTGACTGATATGCTGCTGTAAAGCTTTCATTCCAATAGTGGCATCAAAATATTTAAACATTCACCGAAAACACACCTTTAAATTAACAGTTAAAATCGCAAATTTAACAATGGCAGCTTTAGGCAGGCATCCACCAAAAATTGATCTTGCCATGTATGGATAGAAATATTGTCCAATTTATTGAAGAAAACAATTATCACCCTCTCCCACTTAGCTGTAATTCCACCACTTGCCCTTAGGATTTCCATCCCAGTGCACGATAAAACATCTTCAGCTATGTGAAATTCCCAACCATTCCAAGTTAGTCAGCCAATAGTTAAATCACTATGTGTCTATGTAATGCAGCACCCTGCTATTACTCTGCACCTGCTCCAATAAAAACATATCCCAAGTTATGGTCAGAGGAGATATTTAGGGGAGATTTTTCTTGGTCAGTTAATTTAGGGAAATGTTCATTACCATAACTGATATTTAAAGAAATCTGTTGTGCCATCATAAATGGAAACAAAGTGCACTTTAAAAAGATACTTTGGCCTGAACACTTCAGCAGGGGGTAGATAAAAATGCTGGAGAAACTCAGCGGGTGAGGCAGCATCTATGGAGTGAAGGAATAGGTGACGTTTCGTGTCGAGACCCTTCTTCAGACCCTTTGACCCGAAACGTCACATTCCTTCGCTTCATAGATGCTGCCTCACCCGCTGAGTTTCTCCAGCATTTTTATCTACATTCGATTTTTCCAGCATCTGCAGTTCCTTCTTAAACACCTCAGCAGGGGGTATTCATTTAAAGAAGGGGGTATTCATTTAAAGATGGGGCTATGTCGCAATCAGCTAACATTGTTAAGCTCATTGAAATGTTTTACCATGTGGCATTATGCATTTGTTTTCAGAAACCACCAAGGGTCCAGAAACAGGATGATTAGACAGTGTTATTGAGGATGGGTGACTTGGAGATTCACAGCATATAAGGGCGCTCGTGGAACAGGGAGTTGTAGGTCTCTGAAAACATTGGGACTTGTATATAAAGGATCTTCAAAGAAAAACATACCTAAATTAATTGGAGATTAATGTCCTAGGGAATGTTTGGTGTGCTTCAACTGTTTGGTATGCTTCCAAAATCATCAAGTGGAACCTTTATCCGATTATAGGAATCAACATACATATTTTACAGCATATCCCCATTCCATCAACTAATCTAGTTAAGACTTTCAATTCCATAGTCCTCAATGTAAGATGTTCATACACTGTGCATGTCCCCTTTCAACCTCCATAAAACCAGGCTCATTATTTTCACCAAGGTTGCAACTGTGAAAATCTGAACAATAACATAACAGGTTAAATTATTGTAGCAATTAAAACAGATTTTCAATGGTTTGTTGCTTATGGTTAATGATATGTACCAATATCATGATAATATCACAATGCTTTAAAAAGAGCTAATGGTGCTTACGGGTAATCCAGATTCTCCAATCCCAGGGGGACCAAGGGGACCAGGTTGACCGTGTGAACCTTTTACACCCTAAGGACATAAAGACATTTCATTTACTTGGTGTTGCTGGCATTGAAAAACACCGCATTGATAAATTTACAGGAGATAAATTAACTTCTTTAATGTTTTCCTAAAGGTTTTAAAACACATTAAAAATATGGACAAAGCATAAAGTTGTTCAGGCTAGATTACTTGGGGAAATGGCAACAGCACGGCATTGAATTGCCAGCATTCTCTTATCTTAGGTGTTAATACTTTTTGGATTACTTTTGAAGTCTTTACTGCGTGCTTTCTTACCAACTGAGGAGAAACAACTTAAAAACCTGCACCAAATAACAAAGTCAATTATTCATCAGCACTATCTCGCTCACTTACCGAAGCATAAAGCAATAAAACCACCAAGATCATTGTAGTTTTGTACAAATGAACCATGTTAATAGATTTGAAAGCAGTATTTTCTTACCTCGAAGAAGCCAAAATGGAAAATACGACTGAAACGCAGGTTCGTACCCACACAGTAGCTCAGCTGGCGAGAATGTTTATCCTGAATGACCTACGACCTGGGCATCGGCAGTTGTAATACCAAACTCGCCTATTATATGCCACCATTCTATTAGCGTGTTAAACAATATTTCATTTTATCAAACAGCATTCAAAATAGAAATGGGAGTAGACTATGCAGGTTTTCTTTGATTTACAGAAGTACAATTCATGAATTTTCATTATAAACTTAACTCTTTGGCTCCTTGTCTTTGATTTTAAGAATTCTTTCTTTGCAACAAATACCATGCTATTCTCTTTCTTTGTATACCTGTTATCAAAAGACACATAATACATTTTGCTCAGACTATTCGCTTTAACAAATACTGCTAAGCTAAATGTTTTTGAGGTCAAGGGATAGCTGTACATTTAATACAGTGATACAGATAGTAGATTTGCTGCCTCATAGCTACAGTGACCCAGGTTGAATCCTGACTTCCTATGTGGCGTTTGCAAGTTCTTCCTGAGACTCTGTGGGCTTCCCCCTACTTACACTCCTGTGAGTAAAGAAACGTCTCCTCATTCAAACTCCAAAGTATCCTGAGACCCTCTACAAGAAAAGCAACTCTCGGAATCTACTTTGCCTTTCTCTCTTGGATGCTTGTATATGTAATAAAATAACTTTTCTTTTTGTAAGCTGGCGAGGATATATGCTCAGTCTACTCCATCTTGCCACATTAGGTAAACTATTACCACAAAAATCAACCAAGTGAATCATCTCAGAACTGCTTCCAAAGCAAATGTATCGCTTTTAAAACAATAATAGCATAACTGAATGTGGTTTCACTAAACCCCTGCAGAATTACAACAAACTGTTGATTTTTGTACATTAATCTCTGCATGGTCGTCCACCTGCAGTTGTGGTCACCCATCTTTTTGTGGCCACTGAATTCAATTAAGTTATTATTTTACTTGCCAATGTTCTGTTCCTCCTGTCTAGTATATTGTAAAATCAGTTTTTTGTTTTCTTTCACATTGCTAAACTGTTCACCTATTGTAGAATCCACCAGAATTTTAATCTACAAAAAAAAAACATAGAAAATACAAGACAAAGCCAATGTGTCCTCTTGGACTTATGGTGCCCTGAAGCACTACACTAATTAGAGTTCTGTGCAGCAATCAAATAACTTCAATCCCTGAATTATATGCCAGCATTCTACTTGCATGTTAAACAGTATTTTATTTTAGCAAACAGCATTCAATATTCATCATATCTGGTATTCAAATCCCATTTCACTTATCCTGGCCTACTTACCACTAAAACTCCCAGCATGGAGAATTTAAACTTCTTGTTCATGTTGCAGAACTTTGTAGTTTTATTATATTAAACAAGTTGTCACATGAAAGCAGACTGGACCCGATTGGATGATTGGTGGGTTGGATATTGCTCTCAAAAATAGGCTAAATGTAGGATGACATGTGGATGACAAACTAGGAATTTTTACATTTGCCTCATAATATGTTGTTGATTATGTATCAATATTTGTCATGCAAATACCCAGCGGAAAAGAAGATGGTTTCTATCAAAAGCTGAGGAAAAGAATTTGACAAATATTTCCACTACAGGTAAAGCGAGGATGCTGTTCATTACCTGTGGTCCTGGGTATCCAATTCCAGGGTTTCCTATTGGACCATCTAAACCAGTAAGACCACGATCACCCTTTAGAAAAAAAGGCAAATAATAAATAAGAGAGTATTACAAGGTAATCAAACAATATTTATACTTATAGGAAAAAATAATGACAAGAAATTAAATTTGACCCACACATTAACAACATGATAAATAGGACACAGGCAGACATTTCTAACTATTAATGGTCAACACAAAGACAGCTCAAATCTCCAGCAATTGTCCTCTCTCCAGGTGCCACACTTACTTTGAATGGCGTTTTAGATGCTGGGAGCTAAATTCACACACAATTATTTGAATTAATTCAAAACATAATAGACAGAAGGAATAGAAGAGGAGGGCTAAATGATGTGATAATGTCATAGGTGATGCTGAACAGTCATTCACTGGTCGGTAATATGAAGCAAAAATTATTCGTGATTCTATTACCTTCTTGCCCATAATATCTTTTCACCA
This sequence comes from Amblyraja radiata, assembly GCF_010909765.2. Lineage (NCBI taxonomy): Eukaryota > Metazoa > Chordata > Chondrichthyes > Rajiformes > Rajidae > Amblyraja > Amblyraja radiata. The sequence continues at coordinate 47,992,877 of NC_045957.1, read as the reverse complement.
AATCCCTCAACATACAATGACCAGATACAACAGGCATTGTGGTTTGTCATCATTACTGATGCTTCATATAGGGAAGCATCTTCATTGTAATATATTATTTTAATAAGATAAATGTTGTCAGAAAGCAATATTAGGGCACCATCTTTCCACCAAAAAGTTTACAATGTACTTCTTCAGTACGCTGAAACTGCAGATATATTCTGGCATCCAGGTAGTTGCAAGTGGGATCCAGCCAGCGCAAGGCCCAATAGCAGTGAAACCATTTCAGAAAAGCAGATCAGCCCCTTGCATTGTAGTTGAAGTTAGTGATGCTTTCCTGGGAAAACCCTGGTAAGACAGGATGTGAATTCAATTCTCCAGCAATGTGGGAAAGGAGAGTGTGGGCATGGGATAATGGTAGCAGATACAATCACATGCCTACTGAATTTCTCAATTGGGTTAGTCTTGGAGCCGTTGGAGCGAGAGGAGGCCCAGGAGCCGTTGGAGCGAGAGGAGAAGTTTCCGCGCGGTGAGTTTAAAAATCGAGCGCGGGGCTTTACTCCACAGAGACCCAGGAGCCGTTGGAGCGAGAGGAGGAGTTTCCGGGCGGTGAGTTTAAAAATCGAGCGCGGGGCTTTACTCCACAGAAGCCCAGGAGCTGTTAGAGCGAGAGGAGGAGTACCCAATCTGTAACGTTCCATCACGCTTCAAAGGAAGTGGTCTGGTGGAAGCCGCTGATTGGTGCAAGCGGACTAGAGGAAGCAGCTGATTGGGATCAACCCCAGGTTTGCATTTCTGCTTTCTGGTTAAGGGTTCAGTGAGTTAAGGGTACAGTGAGTTAAGGGTTCAGTGAGTTAAGGGTTCAGTGAATTAAGGGTTCAGTGAGTTAAGGGTTCAGTGAGTTAAGGGTTCAGTGAGTTAAGGGTTCAGTGAGTTAAGGGTTCAGTGAGTTAAGGGTTCAGTGAGTTAAGGGTTCAGTGAGTTAAGGGTTCAGTGAGTTAAGGCTTCAGTGAGTTAAGGCTTCAGTGAGTTAAGGGTTCAGTGAGTTAAGGGTTCAGTGAGTTAAGGGTTCAGTGAGTTAAGGGTTCAGTGAGTTAAGGCTTCAGTGAGTTAAGGGTACAGTGCTTTTTAGTAAAGGTACAGTTTAAAGGATTAAGATTTTTATAGTGCGAGTGAGTTGATTTAATTTGGGGGTAAGCCATGTCAGTTGAGATCGGCCTCATGGTTTGCTCATCCAGCAACATGTGGGAGATCAGGGATATGGGCGGTGTCCCTGGTGACTACGTGTACAGGAAGTGTGTCCAGCTGCAGCTCTTGGCAGACCACATTAAACGATTGGAACTGCGGTTGGATTCATACTGGAGCATCCACGATGCTGAGAAAGTCGTGAATAGCACGTACAGTGAGTTGGCCACACCGCAGGTAAAAGTTAAGCGGACAGAAAGGGAACGGGTGGCCATTAGCCAGCGTAGCAGTAGGCAGGTAGTGCAGTAGTCCCCTGCGGTCATCTCCCTACTAAAGAGATATACCATTTTGGATACTGTTGGGGGAGATGGCTCATCAGGGGAAGGCAGCAGCAGCCAAGTTCATGGCACCGTGGGTGGCTCTGCGACACAGGAGTGGAGGAAAAAGAGTGGAAGGGCTATAGTAATAGGGGATTCAATTGTAAGGGGAATAGATAGGCGTTTCTGCGGCCGCAAACAAGACTCCAGGATGGTATGTTGCCTCCCTGGTGCAAGGGTCAGGGATGTCACTGAGCAGCTGCAGAACATTCTGGAGGGGGAGGGTGAACAGCCAGTTGTCGTGTTGCACATTGGCACCAACGATATAGGTAAAAAACGGGATGCGGTCCTACAAGGTGAATTTAGGGAGCTAGGAGATAAACTTAAAAGTAGGACCTCAAAGGTAATAATCTCTGGATTACTACCAGTACCATGTGCTAGTCAGAGTAGAAATAGGAGGATATTGCAGATGAATACGGGGCTTGAAAAATGGTGCAAGGGGGAGGGATTCCAATTTCTAGGGCATTGGAACCAGTTCTGGGGGAGGTGGGACCAGTACAAACAGGACGGTCTGCACCTGGGCTGGAATGGAACCAATGTCCTTGGGGGAGTGTTTGCTAGTGCTGTCGGGGAGGATTTAAACTAATGTGGCAGGGGGATGGGTGCATGAGCAGAGAGACAGAGGGGTGTAAAACGAGGGTAGAAGCAATAGGTGGCAAGGTGAAAAGTAAAAGTGGCAGGCAGACAAATCCAGGGCAAAAATCAAAAAGGGCCACTTTTCAACATCATTGTATAAGGGGTAAGAGTGTTGTAAAAACAAGCCAGAAGGCTTTGTGTCTCAATGCAAGGAGCATTCATAATAAGGTGGATGAGTTGGGATCACGGAAACATGGCTCCAGGGTGACCAAGGCAGGGAGCTGAACATTCAGGGATATTCAATATTCAGGAGGGATAGACAGAAAGGAAAAGGAGGTGGGGTAGCGTTGCACGTTAGAGAGGAGATTAACGCAATAGAAATGAAGGACATTAGCTTGGAGGATGTGGAATCGATATGGGTAGAGCTGCGAAACACTAATGGGCAGAAAACGCTAGTGGGAGTTGTAGTGGAGTTGGGGATGGCATCAAACAGGAAATTAGAAACGCAAGCAACAAAGGTAAAACAATTATAATGGGTGACTTTAATCTACATATAGATTGGGTGAATCAAATTGGCAGGGGTGCTGAGGAAGAGGATTTCTTGAAATGTATGCGGGATAGTTTTCCAAACCAACATGTGGAGGAACCAACGAGAGACCAGGCTATTCTAGACTGGGTATTGAGTAATAAGGAAGGGTTAGTTAGCAGTCTTGTTGTGCGTTGCCCCTTGGGCAAGAGTGACCATAATATGGTTGAGTTCTTCATTAGGATGGAGAGTGACATTGTTAATTCAGAAACAAGCGTCCTGAACTTAAAGAAAGGTAACTTTGGGGGTATGAGACGTGAATTGGCCAAGATAGACTGGCAATTGATTCTTAAAGGGTTGATGGTGGATATGAAATGGAAGGCATTTAAAGACTGCATGGATGAACTACAACAATTGTTCATCCTAGTTTGGCAAAATATAAAATCAGGGAAGGTAGTGCATCCGTGGATAACGAGGGAAATCAGGGATAGTATCAAAACAAAAGATGAAGCATACAAATTAGCCAGAAAAACCAGAGGACTGAGAGAAATTCAGAGTCCAGCAGAGAAGGACAAAGGGCTTATTAAGGAAAGGGAAAATAGATTATGAAAGAAAACTGGCAGGGAACATAAAAACTGCAAAAGTGTTTATAGATATGTGAAGAGAAAAAGATTAGTTAAAACGGGAGGAGGGGTATGTGTGGGCAGGGGGGTGTAGGAGGTGGGGAGAGTGTGCTGTGGTGGTGTGTGGGGAGGGGGATATGTGGCGTGGGTTGTGGGGTGGGAGGGGAGGTGTGTACGTGGGTGGGATGGGTGAGGGAGGGGGAGGAGGGAGGGGGGACGGGTGGGGTTTGGAGGGGGAGGAGTGTGTGTGGGTGGAGGGGAGGTGTGTGTGTGGGCGAGGGAGATTATGGGAGAAAGAGTGTGTGTGAGCAGGGGGGTGGGGTGTGTGGGAGGGGGTATCACGGGGGAGGGGGCAGGAGCCAGTGAGGGGGACCAGAATGGAAGGGTCTGGAGCTGGCGGTGCAATGGGGACTCACAGCGGGCGCTCGGCGCTGGACGTTCTCCTCCACCGGGATCAGATTCTCCGCTTTCCGTTTGGCAACATCTCCCGCACCGGGCTGGGCCGGGCCGTCTCCGGTCCCTACGAAAATTGTGTCCGGTTGAAAACCTCCACCGGCCATCCAGAGCCTCTCTCAGCTCCAGTAAGGACGCGATGGCACAGGAAGGGGCAGACCGTCCCGCTGAGTGACAGGAGAAAATACCAATCCACGCGGTGCTGACTGGCAGGAGAGGAGATCGATGTGCGCACGCGCGGTTTTTAAGATTTTCAAACATCGCTAACTTTTACAATAGACCACCGATAGGAACAAAACGGTGCAATCGCAGCACAGGATAACGATGAGTGAGCTGGCAAAAAATCGTAGCGCTATCGCGTACCATTTTTGCGCAAATAGAAAGACCACGTATACCGAAGAGCACAAGATCAGAGTTTTAGTTATGTATAGATGTCCTGCTCAGTTATATCTGATCTATTCTGCCACTCAGACAATAGTTAATACCATAATTCTAACGATTGTTTAATCATTAGATAATCGACTAATGCCAATTTTCGCCACCATACAAACTGCAGTTCATTCAGTTTTCATTCTTAATCCAATTTGGAGATGGTTATCTACAAGCAGCAATGTTTCAAAAGGATGGTGCTTGATGCTGCTCTTTGCATTTTTCTCAGTGTTGGCACATAGTGAGATCATGTCTGCTGTGCCCCCAGGACAGATCCAGAGAGCAGCTCTTCAGCCACGAGGAACAGGCTGCTGAGGGGGACCATGGCAATGACTTTCTCTGTGACCGATATCAAGAAGTTTTATCTTGTTCAGATTGTCTCATCTTTTGAAGATATAAATCATTGATGTTTCCCTTCAATAATTGAGACATGTCTTCATGTCAGAAATGTGAGATTATGTCTGCCTTCCTGTTTTTGATACTAAAGTGGATAACATCACATTTATCCACATTAAATTTCATCTGCCATGCATCTGCCCACTCCCCCAACCTGTCCAAGACACCCTGCATTCTCATAGCATCCTCCTCACAGTTCACACTGCCACCCAGCTTTGTGCCATTTCACCCTTATCTTTATACTGTTCCTTTTCCAATATTGGCTACAATTCTGTTGAAGATTAAAGCTTCATTTGTTTCTGGTGTCCATGTTTCCTAACATGATAAATGCTAACAACATTTCTTCTCTTTGTCCCAGATTGCGCTTTTTGTCCCAAAAATAGTCAAATGAGTAAAAATAAATAGATTGGAAATAAGAAGTGTGCTGCGCCAAATAGTTAGGAGTTAATTTTCCAGAAAATATCCTGAAACGATGCTGTTTGGTTTCAGGAATATCAATAATTTTATGGATCGATTAAAACACTAAGAACATTTGACCACTGTTTCTCAGTAGAACTACTTAAACAGGCCAGAATGGTTGTGGTTCCATGCGAGACAACAAAGACTATTTGTCATCTGGAAATTCCATTGCTAAAAATAGTTATTTGGATCCCTTTCCATTGGAAATTAATTAATTCTAAATCTAAAATTGGCATTGATTTATTTTTCTGTTATATTATAAATGTTAAACAGAAATGAGGATTTAATTCCCCTCACCTGTGCGATTCAATATGCTGCCTCTGGTGCTGCATTATTTCAGGCCCATCTTTGAATCATTTTCCAACCGAACCAGGAATTGTCAGAATCCTAGTGGAAATTGAATCAGCCCCAAAACCCTCTTCAGCCTCTGATAGCTCATCACATAAGTCACTTCCAGCCCTAAACCTTTCAGGATTTCTTTCTCCAGCATATTGATCTGCTACATACTGTATAACATTTCATGCTGCTGGTTACTGCGAGAAAGGCTCACTACATGATATTCTGAAAACAGCTATCTTTGGCAGCTCTGGTATTTCACCCACAACAACAAAGCCTTTGTTCTCCCTTGCGTTATTCTAATCAACCCACACTTTCCTACGCCACCCAACCACCAGATAGATTTTCACAGTAGATCTTCTCCAACTTTGCTCTCTACTATAGCATGGATCAAATATGCAAGTTTGGTTACACAAAGATCATTTCTAGTTTAACCATCCAACAGAGTTAGATAGAGCTCTCGGGACTGGTGGAATCAAGGGATATGGGAGAAGGCAGGCACGGGTTATTGATTTGGGACGATCAGCCATGATCACAATGAATGGCGGTGCTGGCTCGAAGGGCTAAATGGCCTCCTCCTGCACCTATTTTCTATGTTTCTATATAACACCAAATATGATTCATTCACATAAAACAAATTTATAAACCGCCTCAGTTTTCACAAATATCCATCTAGTTGTTAAACGTGCGAACATATATCATCAGTTCAAACTTCATTGCATCATATTCAGCTTTGTTCCAGTGAGACCTAAGATGAGGATTCAATAACCATGTCACTTTTGAGTTGTGTTTAGGATGCAGAAACATTTAACAACTGGGGAATGTGAAAAATATAAACAAATGCACATTGCTATTTCTTATTTTTGCAAATATTGATCTTTATTGATGAAGTTCATCAAATGTAGAGTAGAAAGACATGTTGATATATTTGTATTTCATATATTCCTAATGGAGATTCAACACCGCAAGCAACAAACATCCCCTACCTTTGGGCCTTGGATTCCTTCAGGACCTTGCTCACCAGCTGGGCCAGCTAGTCCCTGTTCAAAATAATAAAAATATTCTGATTTTTCTTAATTATTGCAATGATAAAGACAACAAAATTAAGATTTTTTTCATTATTTTTTCAAGCAATGATACTAGCCAGTCTTCCAACCCCAAATAATACTAACAAAATGTGAGATTATTTGGGTACATTTGCATTAAAAACACACATATCCCCCTCCATAAGCCAGCAAGGTATTATATCAAAGAAGAAGGGTCTCGGTCAAAACGTCACATCCATTTTCTCCAGAGACGCTGCCTGACTCACTGAGCTGCTCCAGCATTTTGTGTCAATCTAAGTTATTATAATTTTATTTATTACTCTTGATATATAGAGCATGTTAGCATATAATTAATTACCTTTTAGACAGTCGTATGCTTTAATCATGTGTTTAAGATTCTTATGTTTAAGTAAGTAGGTTTATTGGCCAAGTGTTCACATACAAGGAATTTGCCTTGGTGCTCCGCCCACAAGTAACAACATGACTTACAGTGACAGTTACAAATGACTCAGAAAACATTAAACATTAATGATAAAACACCATTGATCAAGCATGTGAACCAACAAAATATGTTATTATCAGAATTTGTCAGGAATAATGTATTAAAGTTCCGCACAAAGGGTCAAATATCCATTTCAGAGCTTTAAGCCAGCTAAATCTGGAAACTAAGAAAGTCCCATTATGGTGTTCGTCAAACAACGTAAATCATGTTTTCATTAATTATCATTATGGACTAGATCTGTTTTCCCGGGAACGGAGGAGATTAAGAAGGGACATTTTTGAGGTATACAAAATTATGAGATGTATAGATGATGCAGACTGCAGGAATTTTTCCCATCAGGTGATAGAAATAGAGGACATAGAGTTGGGACAAGAGGAAGAGGTTTAGAAAGAATCTGAGCAGGACCTTTTACACCCAAGGTGGTGAGTACCTGGAATACACTGCCAGAGTGAATGGTGGAAGCAGAGTCCCTGACAGTTCTTGAGAAGTGTCTAAATGGGCACTTAAATCAAACTTGCATCAAAGGCTATGGCCGTGCAGGAAGATAGGGTTAATATAGATTAGTGCCCATTGGTTGGTGTGAATGTGGAAGGCAGAATTGCTGTTTCCATGCTGTGTGACTCTATTTTAAATATTGGGATTGATCACGACAGCCTATGAGCTAATCATTTATCAAGATTCACCACAGCGTTTCTTTACTTATGACAATCAAGATAAAACAAATCTTGCAGCCACCAGACTTAGCCCACAGCACACAGTCTGTACTGATCAAGAAAAATGTACGTGCAGATTTTAATTTATTCATTCAAAGTCTCCCTTGCATTCTTAAAGGATTAATAATAAACCCAATTCACATTCCATAAATGCAGATTGCACAAATTGCTAACAGTTCATTACAACAAGCTTGACATATCTTGAAATCTTTATTCCAAGCCAAACATTTGAAGATTATACTTAACATTGTAATTCGTGATTGTCAACTCAAAACCATGAATATTTTCCAATATTTCACTCAAATATCTTCCAATTGCATTATTGTCAGAATCAATATAATTTTATTTTAAATTCATTATATTTACAGTTCATTATAATACATTCTTACTTTAACTTTCATACATCATTTTGCTAATCTTTCCTTTCACTGGTGTTGCTACTATGCTTTGCTGGACTGTGCTTCATAGTGGATTCTCACTGCCCAATGAGGAGAGGGCCTCTTTCAACATTCCTGGTGCATACTATTTACCCCCAGGGAAGGATTAGATGAGATCAATCGGAAGTCACTAGCTTCAGCTGTTCTGAAGGCAGGAAGGTTAGTCAGGGACAGGGGGACTGTGCAATGATTAACTTTATAATATTCTGCCTTTTTGAACTTTGATATCAGGTGAAAAAGTGAGGTGGATGATCAGCAACTTTCCTTCCTATCGCTTCGTCCACCTAAACCCATGCCACCACAGCACCAGTTGTGACAATGCCGCACTCTCCCCTTAAACAAGAAACGTTTCCCTTTCTCACAATGCACTTGAACTACACCTGGAGAATGTTTAGCTACAATGTGGTCAAACTGTCAGGCTGACAATGTTAGGAGGAATAGTATCCAAATTCTGACTGACTGCCTCATTAGCCCAAGGACTTCAATACAAATTGGGGTCGGCTTCCTTCCTTGAGGCATCAGGATTGGTTTGTCGTGGTGTCATACATGAAAACAGGCTATTCAGCATTCTGTTTGTACATTTATTTAATGGAGACTTCAAAGCCACTGAACTTTCAAACTATTGCAGGTTTGGGCATTGAAGAATAAATGTTTGTGTATCAAATTAATTTACTTTCCAAATGATGTCATTTTGATCCTCCTGCCTCTGATTCAAAGCAAATGATTCAGGAAAAATCTCCATCTCCAATTAAGACATTAATCTTGTTGAAATATGCAAGATTCTGAAGGAAACATATGAGATTGCAGGAGCTGAATTCTGAAGCAAGGAACAAGCCACTGGATGAGCTCAGTAGGTCAAACAACATCTATGAGATGATGGGAACTATCCACATTTCAGGTCAAGTCCCTGCATTGGGAACGAGAATATGATGGAAGAGTAGTGAGGTGTGAGGTGAGGGAAGCCAGTATAAAGAGGAATGGGTACTGTTAGAGTTATATCTCTAGCAATTGTCATTACAGGTACCTTCCCCTCCCCTCACCAGGTCCCTTTTTTCTCTTTGCTTCCAAACATCTCTGAAATCTGGCTCTGTCTCCCAACTCCACCCCTCCCCCTCCCTTTCCCCCACCTGGTTTTATCTGACCATCATCCTTCACCCCTCTTTGATCCACCTATCACCTACTGGCCTCTGTTTCACCCCTCCCCTCTGCACTGATTATCTTTCCACTCCACGGTCAGTCCTGACACAGGGTTTTGATCCAAAATGTTGATGATTCCTACCGCAAAATAAGCAAGACTTTCGCACAAATGCAGCTTGTGCTTCTCTCCCCCTCTCCCCCCCCCCCCCCTCTCCCCCCCCCCCCCCCCCCCCCCCTTCCGCACACAAATGCAGCTCAAACCATTGAATTCCTCCAGCAGTTTAATTTTTGCTTAAAATTCTGAGGGATTTAATATGCAGTGATTTTTTTCTCCTGTGATGCGATCTAGAAGAAGGCTTGTTTGTGAATAAAGAGATCTAAAACCGAGATGAGGAGGAAGCTCAGTACTCTTTTGAATTCTCTAAACCGGAAAGCTATCGAGCCTGAGTCACTGAATGTGAGATGACAGGTGTTTGGACAATTGGGGTGTCAAGGGCGATGAGCAATCGACTGGAAAGTGCATTTGAGGCCAAAATGAGATTAACATTATCTTGTTGATGAGCAGCTCAGGCTCAGGCAGACATGTGATGTCCTCCTGATCCTATTTCTTACGTTTATATCAACCGTCCCATTATGAGACAGTTAAACTATACTGCATCCTCCATCACAAACTAATGGGGTGCCCGAGGAAATGACAGGTTAAAAAGTCATATAAATACTTCTCTCAGGCACTCCAACCCTATATGGAATTGTGGAATGAAATTATTTCTTGATCAAATAATGAATATAAGAAAGAGTACAAAATATTGACCAAATTACAACTGATAAATAGATATTACAATTAGCTTGATTGCTGTGTTGAAAACTGAACACTTGACATAGCATTATCAATGTCCACATACCTGTGGTCCTCTTTTTCCTGTTGGACCTGGTGACCCTTTAGGACCCTGGCAGAACAATGCAGAATCAATTAGCTTTTGCAGGGAAATGTCATATATTCTTGAGAGAAGTTAACCAAGCCAGAACATTCATTTTGAATATAAGATTTTAATTAATTGAAGGGCGGCATGGTAGCATAGTGTTAGAGTTGCTGCCTTACAGCACATGCAGCACTGGAGACCCAGGTTCGATCTTGACTATGGGTGCTGTCTGTACAGAGTTTGTATGTTTTCCCCGTGACCTGCTACTTACCAGCAGTTCACACCTGTTTCAGGTAATGATGTTTTTTTTCATCAATTGTTGTCTCTTTTTAGCTTAGTTTATTTAGTTGAGAGATACAGTGCGGAAACAGGGCCTCTGGCCCACCGAGTCCGCACCGACCAGCTATCCCAACACATTAACACTATCTTACCAACACACACTCGTGACAATTTACACATACCAAGCTAATTAACCTACAAACCTCAGAGTTTTCTCCAAGATTTTCAGTTTCCTCCCAGACTCCAAACACATACAGGTTTGTAGGTTAATTTGCTTGGTATAAGTGTAAATTGTCAACAAAAACAACCATGTATAGGTGGAGTTCAGAAAAATCTGAAATATGTCAGATTCTGTGAGTCTTTGACTGGATAGAAACAGAGAAGATGTTCTTTTCTTGTGAGATTCAGGGGATGGTCACAAGATAGAGGTCAACCACAGGATTGAAATGATCTGCTGTTTTTTATGGTACCCGGATGTGGCGCCGACGGAGGAGAAGCCGAAGCAAAGAAGTGGAAACCAAATAAGTGAATGGAAACAAAGCCGAAACGCCAAATAACCGAATGGAAACAAAGCCGAAACACCAACTAACCGAGAGGCTGCGTCGCTTAAAAGCAAACTCACCGAATGGCCGCTCTGCCGAAACACCACTTACCCGAAAGGTGGCGTTGTCTACAAGCCAACGGACCGAATACCACTCAACAGAAAAGTCAAATAATGGACATGACGTTGCCAGGGGGCGGGACTTGTCAACGATTGATCCAGACCCCCGCGTCCATCACATCACTGTGGAGGGATGAACATTGTCCCACACCTCTGCTCCACCCAACCCTCGGCCCGCAGAGGGTGGCCGTGGGAGAGTGGGGGCTGTCCCGAGGGATGCGCACCTTCGGCTGCTTACAACTTGGTGCTTGGGTTCAGATTGGCCAGTCACCTATGGCTTGTGAGAGTAAATGACCCCCACGCTTTTAGGTGACGCCGCCTTTCAGTTAGTTGGCATTTCTGCTTTGTTTCCATTCGGTTATTTGGCGTTTCGGCTTTGTTTCTATTCAGTTATTTGGCTTCCACATAATTGCTTCGGCTTCCCGTCCGTCGGCACCATTTTTTATACAATGGTTTTAATGAAAATATTCTACCACAGGGATCGTTTGAAACTCAATTATTAAAGTTTTAATAATGAAAAACTATCGGCAGAATTTGATACTTATTTTTGATCAGGGAGAACAAACGAAATACGGAATCAGTTAGTCTTTTTAATAATATTTGTATATGTCAGTTAAAAACAAATTCCTCTGTATGTTAATGCATTGAGTTCGGTATTCTGAAAAATGCATGGAATCATGGGATTTATCAAATGTCAAACGCTATAAATAAAAATTGAACGAAGCGCTATAGATTCAGTGAGTATAGTTTGGGTCCGATTTTTTGTCTTTTTTCAGTGGGAGACCGGGGGTGTAGGTGGGAGGAGGGGGTACCGGTGGGGTGGGGGGGGGCGGGGGGGGAGGAGACCAGAGGGGGGGGGGTGGGGGAGACTGGATTGGCTCTCATCCGCAGAACCGCGCCTCATCCGCAGCCAGGATCGAACCCGTGTCCCCGGCGCCGCAAGCACTGCTGAACCGTTACTGGACCGTCCCCTGTCCACCGGCCCACCCCCACTTGAGTGTCCCATCCCCGCCTGGGGGGCGGCCGGAGCCATCCAGACGGACGGGACACCAGCCCGCAGGCCCACCGCCAGCACAGAGAAACGCCAATCCCAGCTCACCTCCGCCTCGCCCGCCGGGCCAACCAACAGCCCCGTCCAATGTCACCAGCAGCTCCAGGTCCACTGTCAGCATGGAGAACCAACCAGCATGAAGAACACAGACCCACAGCCAGCGCCATCTCCAGCCCAACCCTGCTCCAACTCCAGAGGAATCCGCTCCCCGATGGGCCGCTACGACTACCAGTTCGCCCACGGCCATGCCGAGCTGTGCTCCCTCAGCCGCCTCCCCAAGTACAAGACGTAGCTTGCACACCACTGGCTTCTGCCCCTACAGTACCCGCTGCCACTTCATTCACACCCTGAGGAGGAGCGAGGGCCCCGGCCTAACCTGCGCCAGAGCGCCAGCCTGGGCTCAGTCTCCTCCAGCCCGGCACTCGACTGGGCCATGGTGCGGGCGGCCTTCAGCCCCGACCTGGAGTTGGAGCTGTCCCGGAATCTGGTCTTGGGTCTGGGCAGGGGAGGGGGAGGGGGTTGCTGCTGCCGCCAGCACCACCAACAGTACCAGCAGCTCCAGCGGGCACCCAACCTGCCTATGGGCGGCAGGAGCCCGTCCGCAGACTCTCTCTCCGACCAGGACGACTCCAGCAGCAGCAGCTCCAAGTTGCCCGTCTTCGAGCAGGGCCGGCGGCTGCCCATCTTCAGCAGGATCTTGGTGTTGGACTGAGGTGAATGGGGTGGAGAGCAGGACATGAGAGCCGAGCTGGAGCCAGCAGCTGCAATGCCAGCTGCAAGTGCAGGGCCGCCCCGCCAGCCCAGTGCCACCCCAGGCACCTCCGGACAGGGATGGGGACGGCCCAGCAGCAACTCAACAATGGACGCAGCGACGGAGAGCCGGCCCCCGACACCAACCCCGACCCCAGACGAAACGCAAGCCTGCACACAACACAGCTCCACTGCTGATTCTGTTCCTAGATAGTGACCTATGACCTGGGCATGCGCAGTTGGAATACCGAACTCACTTATTTGTTCATTTGAAAATAATGGCATGCAACATCCTAATGCAGTGCAACATGAGTTATTTTGCATTGATTGATAACCACATTTAGTATGTTTTTATTTCGCAATTACATGCAGAGGCTGCATATCTTTCTACGCTATTTGCTGCAGCAAACCAGCATTAACCATATAACAATTACAGCACGGAAACAGGCCATCTCGACCCTTCTAGTCCGTGAAAGATTATGAAGATTTTGGAAACAATGCCTTTTTTTGTCTGTAAACTGACAAGCAAATGTTCTGTAACTGTGCTTCAAAATAAATAATTATAAATTAATTACGGAGCTTTAATTAATTATAAATTAATTACTGTTGGCCTGAAATAAAGTTTCTCACAAAGGTCTAATCATCTCTTGGCATGGACTTTACTGTTCCTGACATGGGTTAAGTTTAGATGGTGGCTACAGTTGACCACTGAGGTCTAACACAGTTATATCATGAAGTAGATAATCACACTGAAGAATTCTCACAAAAATCAAACCAGGAGAGTCTTAAACATTCTAGGAGTAAACATTCTAGGAGTAAAAGCCAAGGTCATTTGAAGAGTTTTTCCGTATTATTATAAAATTTGTTATAAATCGGTTAGAAAAACAACGCTCATTCTAGTAAATGATCCCAAAATCTCTTCAAAAGAAGTATTAGATAAATTAACAAAAATATACATAAAGAAATAGTAGATCTAAAAGCTGTTTTCAAATAATTTAAGGAGGTTTAAGATCATTAGCTTTTTTTTAAAAATGAAAACATTTAAAAACAATTTTTCGATTTGATTATGCACCAAACACACATTTAACAGCATCTTCTGAATTTCAAATATTCAAATTGATATAGATTGTTCTATAACCATTTTTTGCAGTGCAGTTACAGTTTTGTGTGCAAAGCACGTCAGCCAATTTTCACACTTATATCTCACAAAAACAATGAGGTAAAGAATAAAAATTAAATAAATTTAACACATCTAGTTGCAGTTAAAAATTCTGAGTCCTGAAAATTACAAACACAGGAAGTAAATATTCCTATTCCTGCACTGAAGCTCTTTACTTGAATACAGGAAGTAGCAAATCATTTTAAAACCTACAGTATGTAGAAAATATACCTACACTTTCGCCTTTTGTTCCTGAAATCCCACATTCACCTTTCGAGCCCTGCACAGGGTATAATTATAGAAATGTCAAACAAGATGTAATTTTGACAGACCTTAAATTAATCTACCACCACCAAATACCATTAAGAACTCTCTGACACAAAATACGAGTCCTGAAAAATAACTATAATGTTAAACCAGCCAATATTTATCTCCTTGAACAATCAAATAGCCTCAGTTTTTGTTCTCGATCAATATTTCAAAAGTTGCCAAAGGTTACTTTTTGATTAAACATTGAAAATAATTACAATTGTAAATTAGAAAATGGCCACTCAATCAATCTAACGTATATATTGGCATATACTTTCACTTAAGCTAACACTTTTGTATTTGAAATTAAATTCCCTTGATTCACCATGTCCTTTACTTACCTCAGCCATTAAACCCTGGAATTCACGACCACAATTTCATATTCCTCCATGTAAATATTGTTTTCCAATCTAAATATTTTATGTTTAGTCCAACATAAATTTCCTGGATTTACGCTCCTAAACAATGAACAACAATCTGCTTCTAAATACCTTATCACATCTTTTCAGAATTTTAACCATGTCTCTCATTCCACCTCACCATCTGCTTTCTTATAATGATAAAAAATTCTACTTTGCAAAGGTATACATTGTTATAATTTTCTCAGAACCAATGACATTCAGTAGGTCCCTGAACTATGATTTCCAAGAATTTGTCATTTTCATCCAAGTATCTATTCATTTCAGTGCTAATGCTCTGTCTTCCACTACTTTATTGAAGGGAAAAAAATATCCCTTCTTAAATAACGTATTCCTCTCATGATCAACCAGTGACAGGCTCCTTCTCTGCTTAATTCTTGTTGTTACTAAATACTTAATAGTCCAGTAAAATATGTCTTTACAGCTGTCACCTCCAGTCCTTGTACTGCATGCAGCACATTCTTATGTGCATGGTAATCATTGCTCCATCATTCTCCAGAACGATCAGCACATCATTATCATTCTATTCATTCCTAAAATCATTCTCTTCAAAATGAACAGCAGTTAAGATGCACAACTTTTTAGAACATAGAAAAGTACAACACAGGAACAGGTCCATTGGCCCTTTCAGAACAATGCCTGTGCTGAACACGATGCCAAGAGCAACTCTTATCTGCCTGCACATAATCCATATCCCTCCATTCACTGCATATCCATGTGCCCTGTCTAAAAGTATCTTGAATGCCACTGTCGTATCTGCCTCCATCACCACCCCTGGCAGCGCATTCCAGGCACTCACCACCCTCTATGTAAAAAAAGTTGCCCCGCACATCTGCTTTAAATGTTGCCCCTCTCACTTCAATGCAATGCCCTCTAGTATTTGATAATTCCATCTTGTGAAACTGATTAGGATTGTCTACCCTATCTATGCCTCTCATAATTTTATATATTTCTATTAGGTATCCCCTCAATCTCTGGCATTCCAGTGAAAACAATCTAAGTCTATACAACCTCTTTGGATCCAAGCATCGTTATAGTAAACATCCTCTGCACCTTTTTCGAAGCCTCCACTTGCTTCCTGTACCAGAACTGTGACCTTCCTGTGACCAGAACTGCATGCAATACTCCAAATGCGGTCTAACCAAAATCCTATAAAGCTGCATCATGATTTCTTCATTGGACCAATGAAGCCAAGCATACCATGTGCCTCTTTCTGATTGTATACTACATTAGCTTAATTCTCTAGTTATTGCAGAGTTTGCAAGAGCCATAAAAGCAGACCAATGGAAAGGCCATCGGAAAATATAATTAATTGCAATGGGAAATATCTTCATTGAAGGGAAAGTATAGAAAATTTGAAAATAATTAATTTATTTTTTACCTTGTGTCCTTTGAACCCAGGTTTGCCCTGTTGGAAATACAAAAAGATATACAATAATCCATGAGAGAACACCACAACAGATACAAGATCAGGTCTAATATTCACTCACTGCCAATTATTAGATTATGGTAATTACTATTTAACAAATTTGAATGGCATAGTAGGACAATGGTAGAGTTGCTGTCTTACAGCACCAGAGACCCAGGTTCGATTCTGACTCTGGGTGCTGTCGGTACGGCGTTTCTCCCTGTGACCGCATGGGTTTTTTCCGGGTGTTCTGGTTTCTTCCACATTCCAAGGACATGCAGGTTTGTTGGTTAATTGGCCTCTGTAAAATGTGGGATAGAACTAGTGTATGGATGATTGTTGGTTGGCGCAGACTCAGTGGGTGAATGCCGTGTTTCCACACTGTATCTCTAAACTAAACTACACCCTACACACTACATTACACTACACTAAACAAAAACATTCAGTTGCAGTAACCAATGGGATTGATGGGGAAGGGATAGAGGGATGCTGGATTGGTGATCAGAGCACCACAAATACCAGAACTGTAATAACACAGGGATTCCTCCAAATTTAATAGAAGACTGACACAATTTATCTCTTTTTTTTCTATTCCTGGCAGCCAACCAGGTAGAAATATTAGCAATGAGCGTGATTGAGAAGCCCAAGCTTGAAAGTCACATTCAGGCATTGGAAAGAAGAGTACGGGGGAAGTAGAAATGGCAGCTTGTGAAATGAATCATGAGTGGAAAATCGGTTTGGGCTGGATAGGAGGACGGTGGAGAAATTGCATAAATAATTCAAGAGCCTTGGGGGAGAAGGAGGTTCTGGGAGAGATTGCAGGGTTGGAGTAAAGAATGGAATTATTCAATGATACTGGATCAGGATATCCTCAGTGTCTTTAGGTAAAACATAATCAAATTTGTAATAATGCTGATGCTGATTTATACCAAAGATAGACACAAAATGCTGGAGTAACTCAGTTGGTTCAGCAGCAACTTTGGAAAAAATGGATAGGTGACATTTCTGGTTGGAAACCTTCTTCAGACTGATTGTAGTAAGGAGAGTGGCAACAAGGTGAATTTAGGGAGCTAGAAGATAAACTTAAAAGTAGGACGTCAAAGGTAATAATCTCTGGATTACTACCAGTGCCACGTGCTAGTCAGAGTAGAAATAGGAGGATATTGCAGATGAATACGTGGCTTGAAAAATTGTGCAAGGGGGAGGGATTCAACTTTCTAGGGCATTGGAACCAGTTCTGGGGGAGGTGGGACCAGTACAAACAGGACGGTCTGCACCTGGGCTGGAATGGAACCAATGTCCTTGGGGGAGATTTGCTAGTGCTGGCGGGGAGGATTTAAACTAATGTGGCAGGGGACTGGGAGCATGAGCAGAGAGACAGAGGGGTGTAAAATGAGGATAGAAGCAATGTGAAAAGTAAAAGTGGCAGGCAGACAAATCCAGGGCAAAAATTAAAAAGGGCAATTTTTCAACATAATTGTACAAGGGGTAAGAGTGTTGTAAAAACAAGCCAGAAGGCTTTGTGTCTCAATGCAAGGAGCATTCGTAATAAGGTGAATGAGTTGAATGTGCAGATAGTTATTATGAATATGATATAGTTGGGATCACGGAGACATGGCTCCAGGGTGACCAAGGCTGGGAGCTGAACCTCCAGGGATATTCAATACTCAGGGATAGACAGAAAGGAAAAGGAGGTGGGGCAGCGTTGCTGGTTAGAGAGGAGATTAATGCAATAGAAAGGAAGGACTTTAGCTTGGAGGATGTGGAATCAATATGTGTAGAGCTGCGAAACACTAAGGGGCAGAAAACGCTAGTGGGAGTTATGTACAGGCCACCTAACAGTAGTAGTGGAGTTGGGGATGGCATCAAACAGGAAATTAGAAATGCGTGCAACAAAGGTAAAACAGCTATAATGGGTGACTTCAATCTACATGTAGATTGGGTGAATCAAATTGGCAGGGGTGCTGATGAAGAGGATTTCTTGGAATGTATGTGGGATAGTTTTCTGAACCAACATGTAGAGGAACCAACGAGAGACAAGGCTATTCTAGACTGGGTATTGAGTAATGAGGAAGGGTTAGTTAGCAGTCTAGTTGTGTGTGGCCTCTTGGGCAATAGTGACCATAATATGGTTGAGTTCTTCATTAGGATGGAGAGTGACATAGTTAATTCAGAAACATGGGTTCTGAACTTAAAAAAAGGTAACTTTGAGGGTATGAGACGTGAATTGGCCAAGATAGACTGGCAATTGATTCTTAAAGGGTTGACGGGGGATATGCAATGGAAGGCATTTAAAGACCGCATGGATGAACTACAACAATTGTTCATTCCAGTTTGGCAAAAGAATAAATCAGGGGAGGTAGTGCATCCGTGGATAACAAGGGAAATCAGGGATAGTATCAAAACAAAAGATGAGGCATACAAATTAGCCCAAAAAAGCAGCCTGCCAGAGGACTGGGAGAAATTCAGTACAGCAGAGGAGGACAAACGGCTTAATTACAAAAGGGAAAATAGATTATGAAAGAAAACTGTCAGGGAACATAAAAACTGACTGTAAAAGCTTTTATAGATATGTGAAGAGAATAAGATTAGTTAAAACAAATGTGGGTCCCTTGCAGTCAGAAACAGGTGAATTGATCATGGGGAACAAGGACATGGCAGGCCAATGGAATAACTACTTTGGTTCTGTCTTCACTAAGGAAGACATAAATAATTTGCCGGAAATAGCAGGGGACCGGGGGTCAAATGAGATGGAGGAGCTGAGTGACATCCAGGTTAGCCGGGAAGTGGTGTTAGGTAAATTGAATGGATTAAAGGCCGATAAATCCCCAGGGCCAGATAGGCTGCATCCCAGAGTACTTAAGGAAGTAGCCCCAGAAATAGTGGATGCATTCTTGATAATTTTTCAAAACACTTTAGATTCTGGAGTAGTTCCTGAGGATTGGAGGGTAGCTAATGTAACCCCATTTTTTAAAAAGAGAGGGAGAAAGAAAATGGGGAATTATATGCCAGTTAGTCTAACATCGGTCGTGGGGACAATGCCACAGTCAGTTATTAAAGATGGGATAGCAACATATTTGGAATGCGGTAAAATCATTGGACAAAGTCAGTATGGATTTATGAAAGGTAAATCAAGTCTGGCGAATCTTGTAGAATTTTTCGAGGATGTAACTAGTAGAGTGGATAAGGGAGAACCAATGGATGTGTTATATCTGGTCTTTCAGAAGGCTTTCGACAAGGTCCCACATAAGAGATTAGTATGCAAACTTAAAACACACGGTATTGGGGTTCAGTATTGATGTGGATAGAGAACTGGCTGGCAGACAGGAGCAAAGAGTAGGAGTAAACGGGTCTTTTCAGAATGGCAGGCAGTGACTAGTGGGGTACCGCAAGGCTCAGTGCTGGGACCCCAGCTATTTACAATATATATTAATGATTTGGACGAGGAAATTGAATGCAACATCTCCAGGTTTGCGGATGACATGAAGCTAGGGGGCAGTGTTAGCTGTGAGGAGGCTACAAGGTGACTTGCATAGGTTGGGTGAGTGGGAAAATGCATGGCAAATGCAGTATAATGTGGATAAATGTGAGGTTATCCACATTTGTGGCAAGAACAGGAAAGTAGACCATTATCTGAATGGCGGCCGATTAGGAAAAGGGGAGATGCAACGAGACCTGGGTGTCATGGTACACCAGTCATTGAAAGTAGGCATGCAGATGCAGCAGGCAGTGAAGAAAGCGAATGGTACGTCAGAATTCATAGCAAAAGGATTTGAGTATAGTAGCAGGGAGATTCTACTGCAGTTGTACAGGGCCTTGGTGAGACCACACCTGGAGTATTGCCTACAGTTTTGGTCTCCTAATCTGAGGAAATACATTCTTGCCATAGAGGGAGTACAGAGAAGGTTCACCAGACTGATTCCTGGGATGTCAGGTGAATGGCATTTATGGAACTCGGCTTGTACTCGCTAGAATTTGAGGGGGGACCTTATAGAAACTTACAAAATTCTTAAGGGGTTGGACAGGCTAGATGCAGGAAAATTGTTCCCGATGTTGGGTAAGTCCAGAACAAGGGGTCACCGTTTGAAGATAAGGGGGAAGTCTTTTAGGACCGAGATGAGAAAAGAAAAATTCACACAGAGAGTGGTGAATCTGTGGAATTCTCTGCCACAGAGGGTGGTTGAGGCCAGTTCATTGGCTATATTTAAGAAGGTGCTAGATGTGGCCCTTGTGGCCAAAGGGATCAGGGGGTATGGAGAGAAGGCAGGTACAGGATACTGAGTTGGATGATCAGCCATGATCATATTGAATGGCAGTGCAGGCTCGAAGGGCCGAATGGCCTACTACTACACCTATTTTCTATATTTCTATGTACATGAGCCCACATCGAGAACAGTGGATGCAGTCCTTCTGTCTCACCTGGAAGGACTGCTACAGTCTGTGGATGGAGGTGAGGTGAGGTGTTGCATCTCCTATGGTTGCAGGGAAACTTACCTGGAGAGGGGGTAGTTTGAGTGAGAAGGAATGCATGAACCAAGGAGTTTTGAGTGGGACGGGATGAGTGAATAATCCACTTTATCCTGCAATGGCTACAATGCCATTACCTTCCGTTCCATTTCCCACCTACAAAACTTAACAGATCTGTTTTGACAAAAATATATTCATTATATGTGTTGGATGTGGAAATATGAAATTATTGATTTTAGGAGTGAGGCTAATGTGATGGCCATTTAAGATAAGGTTCAGTTAATTCAGATTGAGATGAGGATCAAATTCGCCAATTGAAGACTGTGAATCTTTAGAATGATGCACCTCATGAAAACTGGACTTGTACAGGTGATGGACATATTCAAGACTAAGATTAATAAATGGGGGACAAAGGAATCAAGGAAAAATGCAGAAAAACAAAATAGATATAGCAAATAAGGCATAATTTTATTGAATTTGGTAGAGGCTTTACAAGCAGTAAGACTTACTTCTGGTCCAATTTCTTAATTTATAAATACATTAATGTGAATTAAGACAGAGGGATGCAGATAGTTCAACCAATCTAAGGAAAAAGAAGGTAGTCTCATTTTCTTAAATCGATTCAATGAGGTTTTTTTTAAAAAAGCTAATGATATATTTATTGTTGGATTCTATCCAAACAAGAAAACACTTATTCAGAAGAAAATGACATAAGTAAAATTAATTGGAAACTGATGTCACCAATCTTCAAACTGATCGGATAGCTTGGTGATCTGTTGTAACAACATCATATTGCTCTATATTCAATAATTACAGAAATATGTTATTAGGAAAATTGTTTATGTTCTAATATTTTAGAAATTAGCAATATGCAAAGAGTTTCTAGATAATTTTAATATGAGACTAAAGCAGCTCAGAAATGCTAAACTAAACTAAATGCTTCAGTATTTGTCTCATTCCATCGAAACCTAATTCAAACAACTTTGCATCTGAGTTATATAATCTTTCTTTCATATTGATGCAGACACAAATTTTGATTTAAAGTGACGTCCAATAATTTACCTCATGACACTAAAAATTAGAAGTGCACTCACCTTTTCTCCAAAAATTCCAGTCTCTCCTTTTAAGCCTCGTGATCCCTGAACCAAAGAATAAATAAATTATAGTTTTATATATTTTTATAGCTTTTTATCAGGTTTTGAATTTTAAATACGGAGCCACATATTCTAATCACCGAAAATTAACATATGGACAAATCTAGTAACATTAAATACAGCAGAAAAAAAATTGCTGGAGAAATTCAGCGGGTCGGGCTGTGAAGGGAAATGGACAAATTATGTTTTGGGTTGGGACCTTTCTTCAAAGAATAATGGAGATACAGCTGACAGCTCTCACAAAGAGGTGAGAGGAATGGATGAGGAGAGAGCTGGGAAGTAATATGCGGATCCAGGTAAGGAGGGATTCATTTACAAATGAGTCATATGGGAGAGAGAAGGGCAGAGATAGTAACCAAAGTTGGAGGTAACAAGTAAAGCCAAAGGGCTATGGATGGTGGAATCTGACAAGAAAGGAAGATGTGAGTGAAATGCAGAACAAAGGGAGAGATGCTGGTTGATGGAAATCGGGGAGGTGGGGGGGGGGGGGTGAGAGAAAAGGGTAGAGGACTGGGAGGAGCATATAACCATATAACAATTACAGCACGGAAACAGGCCATCTCGACCCCTCTAGTCCGTGCCGAACACATAGTCTCCCCTAGTCCCATATACCTGCGCTCAGACCATAACCCTCCATTCCTTTCCCATCCATATAACTATCCAATTTATTTTTAAATGATAGAGGCAGAGGCAAGTGATGAGCAGAAGACGAAAATGAAGAGGAGGCCAAGAACTGGGTGATGGGGGAGCAAAGCTAGGGAAAAGAAAGGTGTCCATGATAGGACCTGAGTAGATCAGAAGGATGAAGATGGGTGGTTGACCTGAAACTGGTGAATTCAACTTTCATGCCACTTTAACTCCCTTTTCCCATTCCCATAATCTGTGTTCGCAGCCTCCTCCATTGCCAGAGTGGAGCCACTCTAAAAGTGGCAGAATACCACCTCACATTCCACCGAGTCAGCCCACAGCACAAATACATGAATATTGAATTCTCCAATTTTAGGTAAACCCCACCATACTCTCCCACCTTCTCTCTCCTTCTGGTCTACCCAGGTCCTCTCACCCATACCTTTCTTTCCATTCCCTCCCGTTGTGCCCCATCACCTTGTTCTCCTCTCCTTCTGCACATCTTGCTTCTGCTCATCACCCAT
Source organism: Amblyraja radiata (assembly GCF_010909765.2). NCBI lineage: Eukaryota > Metazoa > Chordata > Chondrichthyes > Rajiformes > Rajidae > Amblyraja > Amblyraja radiata. The sequence continues at coordinate 47,969,975 of NC_045957.1, read as the reverse complement.
CCCTGCCCCCAGTGGATCCCCCGTTCAGCAACCCCCTTCTCATCTACCCTCAATCCCACCCTCTGGTTCTACATTTCACTCCTCCTTTTCCTTTTTTTAAAAATCTGATTCCACCATTTTCAGCCCTTTCAATTCTCCACTTATCACCTTGGTTACTATCTTCACCCTACTCTCTCCCAATTGACATCTGCCGATCACTCCCTCCAAACACGGATCCATCTATTACTTGCCAGCTCTTGCCCCACCAGTTATAACCCTTCTATTCCAGGCTTGAATATCACAAAAATCAAACAAGTTGCTTTGAAAACAGGTACCATGATGCACTTTTTGAATATTTATTTGATCGTCGGATCTAGAAAGGAAATTTCTGTGTGGTTCCAATTGAAATCATCTTGCCAAGAAAGGTTCCATGGATGGTTCCTTAGTAAGGTCCACAGTGAACTGCCATACAATGACATAATTTCAAACACAGAATATCAGATCCAATTTCTCATAAAATTTAACAGAACTGATGTATTTATTATTTTCCTAATTCTCGTGAGTAGTAGTTAAGCCTGTGACCGCTATCAGTTCTGTTTGCACTGATTGCTTAATGGATTTATCTGGATTTCCTATTCCATCAACACACAAATTTGGGGAATTTCAATGTGAGTAGTAAGCAGAATTAGCATGAGCACATCTCTGAAATATAACATTCCTCTTGAATTTTCCTTTCAGTTGATTGAAATTACCATAATTCATCTTTTGAAGACATTGAAAGAACGGGAAACATATTATTAAGATCTTAACCTATATATCTCTATAAGAAATAATTAATTTATCTCTCATTAAACGTTTTCACGTTTTGAAAAGTGTACTTTTGCCTTGGTGATAATCCAAAAATACTAGAATTTAGACAGAAACAACTCTTACTAGCCATTATTTTAAAATTAATGAGATAATTAAATGTGCTACATATTATGTAATAAAATATTTTTCAGTACCTGTACCCCTTTTTCACCAGGACTGCCATCTTGACCTCGATCTCCTCTTCTTCCCTATTAATATCCCAATATTAGTATAATATTTACCAAGCAAAAGTATTACAACATCTATAATACTCTACATAGAAAAATTACATTTACTTTCAGTGGCAAAAAAATAAGTTTCCTTTTACATTCTTTAAAAGCAATTTATTCCGATCTTGCTGGCAATTTGTTGTGAAATGTCAAAGTCCTAAACCTTTATTGGAAAACTAGCTGCAGAATTTCTTCTTGTTTTAAAATTTTCCAGTATTTTTGCCTCTTGAATGAAAGCAGAAAGCTCATTGGCCCCTGGATTCATTAACATTTTGAAATTTAAGATTATATAATCATGAAAGACCTTCCTCATCCAAGCCAACCTTATGATCTTCTGATTTGGTGATTCTAGAATATAATTCATGTGGAAATTCAGATTTACAGTAGGTTCAAATACAACAGACAGAAAATCTAGACCCAATAAAAAAACATTTTGTATGATTTTTGATTATATGTACACTATGGAAGTTCTATTTGGTTTTAATTAACTAAACACATCCACCCCACTGCTTAATGGTTTTATCGAGAAAATTATTTAAATATTACAATCGATCTGTAGGATCTCCAGGTAAATGAGGCACCCACTAAAATCAGAAAAGAGACTCATGGATTTATGCAGTTCATGATCTTATTACGTTATTGGGATTCTGACTATCACCCTTAGATAAATGTGAGGCTGAGAGAAGCAGGACTGCTCTCTGGGTTCTCACAGAAAACTGCATTCCCATTGCCAGATAACTTACTCCACTTACATTGCACTACACTGGATGAAGAATGATTTGTAAATAAATGTTGTGAAAAAGAAACCAAACAATAATGCCAACAAGCATTTCTCTGCATCACACAGGGTACTGACATAGTCAGATACCGAGTCTTAAAATACCTTATGCTTTATCAATTCAATATCACACTCACAGGGAGTTGTCCACATTAAACTCAAGATGCTTGGGAGCACCAGACTTTGTGTTTTATACTGTTTAGTCTTACAGTATGTTTGAATCCAATGGAGCTGAGACCACAGATACTTTTGCTTCTAAATGCAACTAAATCCAATTTGCATTGACCTAAGAATGGAAGTATAAATGCCCTTTTATTTTGCACAAGCCCATCAATTTCTTAAAACTCTTTTCTCCAGAGTATGCACAGTAGACCTGCTTCCTCTATTTAATCACAAAGTCCAGATACAGCTAAATGATCGAACACCAACACTTGGGGCTCATGTTATTTTGATATTTTACGTTTTCTTATGTTATTTTGTTCAGGCAGAATATCCACCCATATTCCTCATTATCTGTCGGTCAGAAAAAAAGATTTAATTCCAACATCAATCAGCACCTGTTCTAGCACTCTGCATCAGAAAATAGTAAATTTAATACATATGTCTTGTTAATACTTACAGGAGCTCCATCTTTTCCTCTTTCCCCCTTTTCACAGGTGCATGGCTTAGGTTTTGGACACTGTATACATAAAAATATTACATGTATCTTTGGTATCTTAATTCATGTTTTAAAGCATTAGCATTTGAAAAACCAATTAATGAGTATATTCATGCACCTATACTGTATATAGCACAATGGTAAAATCGATTTAAAAAACTTACCGACTCTTTGGTAACTTTCAGCTAAAGTAAAAAAGAAAACAAAATATTTCATTGTTTGCTGTATGCACAGTATTTTACTTAAGTTTTAATTGCTAAAGATTCAGATCTTTTCATAGCTTTAAATTACACTAGACTAAGTGGGACCCGTTGGGTCCCAGCATCACACAGGAGGGCTGGTCACCCAACGCAATATTCCACCTCTCCACCAATTCTAACATTGGTGGCCAGTTGAGGGGGGGGGGGGGTGGGGGGCTTTCTGGAGCGTTAGTATGGGTGTTGTGGGCAGAAGGGACTGGTTTCCATAGGGCTAGTATGCAAATTGTGCGCCAAATGGATTCTTGGGCTGGCGTCTCAGTCAATCAAGCCTGTTGTGCTGGCAACTCACTCACTCACGGCTGGTGGGCTGGTAGTTGACTAACGGCTAATCCTTGAAATTCTATTTCAAGCAGGGTATAAGGCCACCAAATTCAAGTGCAGTTTCTTACCACTTCTAGCAGGGTGCAAGGCCACCAAATTCAAGTGCAGTTTCATACCATTTGAAGTAGGGTGCAAAGCCACTAAAGACAGCGAGTCGTGACCTCTCCCTCCTCCATCTTGCAGAGACTGAGCCACACCCACATTTTCGGGTTTTATAACCCCTCCCCCCCCCACCGGAAAAGGTGTGGCTTTCATGGAGTGATTGACAGGAGAGAGATTCTCAACATTTTTTAAAAAACTAATAACACTTTTATTTTTCATTGATGGGAAGAATTCTCTGCACCTGCTCAGCGGAGGGGGGACTGAGTAAGATGGCCAAAAATCACAGCCGTAAGTGGTAGCGTTTTATCTAAAATCAATATACAGTGCAAACAGGAAGTAAGTGCATTTACAGTAGTGCCTTTCAACTTCAAGCCAATGCACCCACGCCACCATTTGCAGTAAGTAGTGCATTTCAACTTCATGCCACCATTTGTAGTAAGTGGTGCCTTTCAACTTCAAGCCAATGCACCCACGCCACCATTTGCAGTAAGTAATGCCTTTAAACTTCAAGCCAATGCATCCAAGCCACCATTTGCAGTAAGTAATGCCTTTTAACTTCAAGCCATTGCATCCAAGCCACCATTTGCAGTAAGTACTACCTTTCAACTTCAAACCACACCCAAGCTACCATTAGCAGTACGAGGTGCCTTTCAACTTCAAGTCAAAGCTCCCAAGCCACCATTTACAGTAAGTAGTGCCTTTCAACTTCATGCCACCATTTGCAGTGCCTTTCAACTTAATGCCAAAGCACCCAAGCTACAATTTGCAGTAAGTAGTGCCTTTCAACTTAATGCCAAAGCACCCAAGCCACCATTTGCAGTAAGTAGTGCCTTTCAACTTCAAGCCACAATTTGCAGTGCCTTTCAACTTCAAGCCAAAGCTCCCAAGCCACCATTTGCAGTAATAGTGCCTTTCAACTTCATGCCACCATTTGCAGAAAGTGGTGTCTTTCAACTTCAAGCCACACCCAAGCCATCATTTGCAGTAAGTGGTGTCTTTCAACTTCAAGCCATACCCACACCACCATTTGCAGTAAATAGTGCATTTCAACTTCATGCCACCATTTGCAGTAAGTGGTGCCTTTCAACTTCAAGCCAATGCACCCACGTCACCATTTGCAGTAAATAATGCCTTTTAACTTCAAGCCAATGCATCCAAGCCACCATTTGCAGTAAGTAATGCCTTTTAACTTCAAGCCATTGCATCCAAGCCACCATTTGCAGTAAGTAGTGCCTTTCAACTTCAAACCACACCCAAGCCACCATTAGCAGTAAGAGGTGCCTTTCAACTTCAAGTCAAAGCTCCCAAGCCACCATTTGCAGTAAGTAGTGCCTTTCAACTTCATGCCACCATTTGCAGTGCCTTTCAACTTAATGCCAAAGCACCCAAGCTACAATTTGCAGTAAGTAGTGCCTTTCAACTTAATGCCAAAGCACCCAAGCCACCATTTGCAGTAAGTAGTGCCTTTCAACTTCAAGCCACAATTTGCAGTGCCTTTCAACTTCAAGCCAAAGCAACCAAGCCACCGTTTGCAGTAAGTAGTGCCTTTCAACTTCAAGCCAAAGCAACCAAGCCACCATTTGCAGTAATAGTGCCTTTCAACTTCAAGCCAAAGCTCCCAAGCCACCATTTGCTGCCACCATTGCTGCCACCTTCTGGCTTCATTCCACAGTACTCATGTCTTTATATTAGATCCTTTTTATAAGCCCAGAGGCCCTCAAGAAATCAAACAACAACTTTATTCCTTTTCCTTTCCCTCCACACTCTAGAATGTTCTTTACTGATATTTCTGTCAATCCAATTTTCCTCATTTCAATGATCATAATTCCTCTTTCTGTCTCAAATCTCCTACATGCAACTAGGGCATGCTGAACTGTTTCTGGTTGATGGCATTCCTCACACAGCCCAGTAGGGTGTTTTCCCAATATTTTTAATGTGCTGTTCAGGTGAGTGTGTCCTATCCTCAATCTTGTTAATACTACCTGTTCCCTCCTGTTCCCCCCTCTTCTTGCTGTAATGCCCACTCTGTTTTGTAGTGAATAGAGGTGTCTCCCCTTTGTCTCCTGTTCCCAGTATTGTTGCCATTCCTGATTTATTTTCTTCCACACAATGTGTTTTCCTTCAGATTTGGATAGTTGTAAGTTTACCTCTATGTTTCTTTTTTTTACAGCCTCCTTTGCCAATTTATCCACCTTTTCATTCCCTAGAACACCAATGTGTGCTGGGACCCACAACAAAGTCACGTCACTGCCCCTCCATGTCACTTGGCTTAATAGTAGCAGGATTTCATAAACTAAGTCAGGCCGCCTATGGGATGCACCAGACCCAATACTCTGGATTGCAGATAATGAGTCGCTACATATTACTACTTTACATGGTTGCACCTGTTCCATCCACCGAACTGTCATCAAAATAGCGTACAGTTCCACTGTATATACTGTCAAATAGTTGTTTGTTCTTTTGTAAAGCTCAACATTCATCCCCTGGACTACCACAGCCGCCCCTGTTGTTTCAGCTACTGGATCCTTTGATCCATCTGTGAAAATTAAGAGGTGTTCCCTGTATCTATTATCTATATGGCTATGATATTCTGTCTTTAGGTCTGAATTTTTGTTCCTCCTTTTTGCCTCCCATATCTCCAGATCAACTTTTGAGATGTTCAGTAACCATATTGGCACAGATGGCCACAATACTGCAGGGCAGAACTCTTTGTCCTCTACTCCCATGTCCCTTGCCACAACTCCTCCAACCCAGCCGAAGCTTCCAGACTGAGCCACCCCTCTCTCCCAGCACTCCTGTACTACCTGTTTTGTTGGGTGGTTCTCTCCATGACCCTTAAGGCTTAGCCAGTAATTAGCCATTAGTTGTCTGCGGCGCAGTCTCAACGGCATCTCCCCAGTTTCCACCTGTAGTGCACATACAGGTGACGTCCGCACAACTCCTATACAGACTCTTAGAGCGTCCGCTTGGACTTTGTCCAACTCGGACAACACTGACTTAGATGCTGACCCATAAGCTATACTGCCATACTCTAGTCTGGATCTGATCAGTGATACATAAATACGTTTAAGAGATAATACATCTGCTCCCCACTCTAAACCTGCCAAGCATCTCATTACATTGATGGCTTTTTTGCATTTTTCAATTATTTTTGTAATGTGGACCCTCCATGTTAATTTGGAGTCAAAATGAACCCCCAGGAAACGGAAATCTTTTACTCTTTCCAAATTGTTGCCGTATAGTTTTAACTGGACATCCTCTTTAATTTTCTTCCTTGTGAAAACCATTGTCTTTGTCTTCTCTATAGAGAATTTAAAACCCCATTTCTCTCCCCACTCTTCCACCTGGGTAAGTAGTGCCTTTCAACCATGCCAACATTTGCAGTAAGTAGTGCCTTTCAATTTCAAGACACACCCAAGCCAAGCCAACCAGGGGAGGGGGGGGGGAGGGGGGGGGAGGGGGGGGGAGGGGGGGGGGGGGCACTTTCTGGAGCGCTAGTATGAACCATTTTAGAACCAATAGACATTTCTTTGCAAGCTTTAGAACCAATAGAGACACTTTTTGCAAGCTTTAGAACCAGTAGACATTTTTTGCAAGCTAGAACCAATAGACATTTTTTTGCAAGCTAGAACCAATAGTCATTTTTTTGCAAGCTTTAGAACCAATAGACATTTTTTGCAAGCTTTAGAACCAATAGACATTTTTTGCAAGCTTTAGAACCAATAGACATTTTTTGCAAGCTTTAGAAGCAATAGACATTTTTTGCAAGCTTTAGAAGCAATAGACACTTTTTGCAAGCTTTCGATGCAATAGAGACACTTTTTGCAAGCTTTAGAACCAGTAGACATTTTTTTGCAAGCTTTAGAACCAATAGACATTTTTTGCAAGCTTTAGAAGCAATAGACATTTTTTGCAAGCTTTAGAAGCAATAGACACTTTTTGCAAGCTTTCGATGCAATAGAGACACTTTTTGAAAGCTTTAGAACCAGTAGACATTTTTTGCAAGCTTTAGAACCAATAGACACTTTTTGCAAGCGTTAGAACCAATAGAGACGCTTTTTTGCAAGCTTTCGAACCAATAGACATTTTTTGCAAGCTTTACAACCAATAGACATTTTTTTTGCAAGCTTTAGAACCAATAGACATTTTTTGCAAGCTTTAGAACCAATAGATATTTTTTGCAAGCTTTAGAAGTAATAGACACTTTTTGCAAGCTTTCGAAGCAATAGAGACACTTTTTGCAAGCTTTAGAACCAATAGAGACACTTTTTGCAAGCTTTAGAACCAATAGAGACACTTTTTGCAAGCTTTAGAACCAATAGAGACACTTTTTGCAAGCTTTCGAACCAATAGACATTTTTTTGCAAGCTTTAGAACCAATAGAGACACTTTTTGCAAGCATTAGAACCAATATACATTTTTTGCAAGCTTTAGAACCAATAGACACTTTTTGGCAAACTTTAGAACCAATAGACACATTCTGCAAGCATTTTAGAACCACTAAGGGCACTTACATTTGAGTAGACATGTGTTCAGTGTTATTCACAGCTCAGAGAAACGTGACCATCTGCCTTCCTCCATCTTGAAGAGACTGTGTGGCACACCACTACCTGGTTTTATAGTCCCTCCCCCCTGCCGCCAGCGGGGGCAGCAGAGAGAATGGGGAATTTTGTAAAAACATTAATATCTCTGTCATTTTTAATCGACGGGAAAAATCCTCGGTACACATGCGGCGGAGGGGGGCTCTGAGCAAGGTGGCCAAAAATGACGGCCGTAGGTGGCGGCGTTCTCTCGGAAATCGCAGCACAGATGGCCAAAACTGGTCAAGAACAGACTTTTAGTAATATAGATAACACATGCCAGTTTTATATTTGAAATCAAATTTGTCTAATGTTCTGCAAATGGTAGGAAAGTGTCTTTAAATTATGCCATGAATAAAACCAATAGGTTACATTAAAAGATGACAAATAATCCAAGCAAGCGACAAAACAGTTATTTAAAATAATATTTGCATAGAAAACCAGCTCCGTATCAACTGCATGAAAAGAAGGATAACTAACTTATTAGTGGGGGCATCTAGTCTTCTGAGTGTCTGATGAACTGTGTTAAAATAAAAGGAATTAAGAAGTCATGCCCTACATGCAAAGCATTATTGCAAACAGCATTATTGGTACAAATATGGGACATAAAATTGATAATCAACTTAAATGAGCAATGGATGAAAAGTTAATTGCAGCAATACAAATAAAAGTGTAAACATCCAGCAAGGCAAACAATACTTAAAAAAAGTAAATGAAAGTTAGCACCATAATTCACAAATTTGCTATCACACTGAAAAAAGAACATGGGGTACATATACACACCCTTCAAAACATCTTCACATTGAGACAGGTAAAGGTATAAATATTCATCCTTGGTTGCTAGTTACTCACCTGCAATGTTAATCTGCCTTTTGTTTTACAAGCTTACATATTTACTACATTTTCCCCATAATATTTAAACTTTTAAGTGTTGATGGATACTGATATGAAGATGCAAGCAAATTAATTCTTACAATTCAATTCCAAACTGAAGGATAAATAATTCTGAGTAGCATTCAACTTACCAGTTCATGGAGTAAATTCCTGGTAAGGTTGGTATCTCTTAAGCTATGAACAAATTGTGATGACGGAAGACTTGCCACAGCTGACAGGTCAGAAGATATATGTGGAGGCCCAAGGCAAAACAAGAATATTCCATATTCTTTTGCATGAGTTGCCACATTTTGAAGGTTTGGATTGCGGGGATGATCTACTCCATCTGTCATTAATATGACTATTTTTACACTGTTCTGTCTTGCCTCAGCCTGGAAGAGCTGAGTGGCATTGCCTATAGCATATGAAGTGTAGGTGCCATGGCCAATGTGATCCATGGATTGTACACGATTCTTGAATTGATCGAATCCTTGCCAGTCTCGGAAGGTGTGCTCCATCTTGACTGAACTACTGTACTGTAAAACAGCCATTCTCCAGAACAGGTTCAATTTTTTTGACTGCTCAGACAGCAAAGCCCTTTCAGTGAATTCAATTACAAATTGCTTCTCTTTGTCAAATAAAATATCTTTGGTACTTTCAGAGCTATCCAAAATGAAAGCAACTTCTACAATGCAGGCGGCATCTGAAAACAAAAATGTTATCTCATGAGTGCATTTTATTGTTGCTATGTATTATAGTTAAGAATGAATGAGAAAAATATATATTTTTTAATCAGAATATGCAATTGTCAAAGCACTCCTGTTGTCCCATTTTCTCAAAAAATTAAAACTGTATTTTCATCCTATGGAACTCAATCACTGAATCTGGAGATTTTTCTGACCCAATTATTTAACAAATGTGACATCATAGGTATAAAGACCGCAGCTATAGAATACTCTAACATCTTATCTTATCATATCATATATCTATCTATCTATATATTAAAATTCTGTGTGTGTGTGTGTTTGTGGGTGTATGTCAGATTCCATTTTCAGATTAGATTTTCTGATTAGATTTTTGGCCTTTGATTCCTTGGTCCGCCAAAATCACACACAGAAACTCAGAGATTTTTTCCATTTCGACAGAGATTTCACTTTTACATTCGCAAATCCACTCCTCATTAAATTTTGTCGTTGTTATGTACACATTTTTAATAAAATCCTTCCCCCCCCCCCCCCCCCCAATTTCAAAATGTTAAAAAAAAATCAACCAGCTCTCACCCATAGAATGTTGGTGGACGTTCCATCGTGTGATGTCACAATGCCCAATGCTCACATATGACCAATCGGAATGGATTCATTTACATATGCCTTTGCTCCAGCCCCAGCCCCCCCCTCCACCTGATGTTGCAGCACGTTCCATTGTGCAATGTCACAATGCCATCCCTCGCAGATGTCCAATCGAAATGGACCTCATTTACATATGCTTCAGCCCCAGCCCCAGTCCCAGCCCCCCAGCCTGTGTCGAAGCGCGTGATCACGTGTGTGGGAATAGAGAAAGAGGATTGGCGGTGATAGGGAATGGGGAATGGATGGACTGCCCCTACCCCTCCCCCTCCCACTCTCCCTCTCTCCCTCCCCACTCTTTCCCCTCTCCCCCACCCCTCTCCCCCTCCCTCCACACTCTTCTCCCTCCTCCCCTCCCTCCCCATCCACCCCCCACACCCCTCGCCCCCTCCCCAATCCCTCTCTCGTCCCCCTCCCCCACCCCTCTCTCCTCCCCCTCTCCATCTCCCTCTCCTCACCCCTCTCCCTCTCCTCCCCTCCTCCTCCCCCTCCTCCTCCCACCCCCATCCCACTCTCCCCACCCCCTTCCCTCTTTCCCACCCATCTTCCCTCTCTCCCCCACCCCCTTCCCCCTCCCCACTCTTCCCCCTCCCTCCACACTCTTCCCCCTCTCTCCCTCCTCCCCTCCCTCCCCCCTCCCCCACACCTCTCCTCCTCCCCTCTCACCTCCCTTCCCCACCCCTCTCTCCTCCCCCCTCTCCTCACCCCTCTCCCACTCCCTCTCCTCCCCCTCCTCCTCCCACCCCCACCCCTCCCACCCCCACTCCCCTTCACTCTCTCCCCCACCCCCTTCCCTCTCTCCCCCCGCCCCTTCCCCCACCCCTCTCCCTCCCCACCACTCCCCCTCCCCGACCCCTCTCTCTCCCCCTCTCTTCCCCCTCCCTCCCCTCTCTCCCCCACCCCTTCCCCCTACCCCTCTGTCCCTCTTCCACCACTCCCCCTACCCCTCTCCACCTCCCTCACCACTCTTCCGCTTCTCTCCCCCTTTCCCCCACCCCTCTCCATCCCAGGTTGTAGATTCCATTGGTTTTCATTGAAATGAATTTAATTATTTGAAACTTGCATGAGACGCGGATGTTTTATTTACAGAACCTTCTGAACGCGTGACGGACAGTTGCATTTCACTCTCTCTGTCTCTCCCCATCTCTCTCTCTCCCCATGTCTCTCTCCTCATCCCTCTCTCTCTCCCCTCTCTCTCTCCCCTCTCTCTTCCCCCCCTCTCTCTCTCCCCTCTCTCTCTCTCCCCCCTCACTCTCCCCCCTTCCTCTCCCTCACCCCCCTGCCCTCCCCCACCCTCCCTCCCCTATCCCCTTCCCTCCAGTCCATCCCCTCCCCCTCCCCGCTCCCTGTGCGAGTGGACTGTGAGTTGGGTGGCGACAAAATGACTGTGAGGGGGGAGGGGAGAGGGGGGGTAATGTAATCCGTGATTGGCTTCGATCCAGAGCCCGGGGGGGGGGGGGGGCAGCTGGGCCACATAACTTGCAGTTCGTGGCTACGCGTTCAAAACTCTGCGCAGCTTGCCGCGAGGAGCAAAGGCATTGTGACATCATCAGCTCGCTTCAGCAGTTAGATTTCAAAAATATGTCAAATCGGTGAACGATTTTAGTAAGAAACTCAGGAAATAATGAAGTTCAGATGAAGGGATTTTTGAAATCATGAGGTAAATTTCAACCGGAATATGTAAAAATGTCACCGTTACTGCGTCGGGTTTTCGAGGAGATGTGAATCACATGAGTGAAAAGACACACACACACACACACCCAAGATCAGAGATTTATAAGTTACTGGACTAAGTGGGACCCGTTGGGTCCCATTTTCTCAGGGAAGGGCTGGTTCCCCAACGCAATATTCCACCTCTACACCAATTACAATATTGGTGGCCATTGGGAGGGGGGGGGGGGCCTTTCTGGAGCACTAGTATGGGTGTTGTGGGCTGAAGGGACTCATTTCCAGAGGGCTGGTATGGACATTGTTGGCCAAATGGATTCTTGGGTTGGCAGCTCAGTCACTCAAGCCTGATGTGCTGACAGCTCATTCACGACTGGTGGGCTGGTAGTTGACTCACGGCTATTCCTTGAAATTCCATTTCAAGCAGGGTGCAAGGCCACCAAATTCAAGTGCAGTTTCATACCACTTCAAGCAGGGTGCAAGGCCACCGAATTCAAGTGCAGTTTCATACCACTTCAAGCAGGGTGCAAGGCCACCAAACTCAAGTACAGTTTCCGACCACGTCAGGCAGGGTGCAGGGCCACCAAACTCAAATGCAGTTTCATGCCATTTCAAGCAGGGTGCAGGGCCACCAAATTCAAGTGCAGTTTCATACCACTTCAAGCAGGGTGCAAGACAACCAAATTCAAGTGCAGTGCGGATGACACAAAGCTGGGGGGCAGTGTTAGCTGTGTGGAGGATGCTAGGAGGCTGCAAGGTTACTTGGATAGGTTGGGTGAGTGGGCAAATGCATGTCAGATGCAGTATAATGTGGATAAATGTGAGGTTATCCACTTAGGTGCAAGAACAGGAAAGTAGATTATTATCTGAATGGTGGCAGATTAGGAAAAGGGGAGATGCAACGAGACCTGGGTGTCATGGTACACCAGTCATTGAAAGAAGGCATGCAGGTGCAGCAGGTAGTGAAGAAAGCGAATGGTATGTTAGCATTCATAGCAAAAGGATTGAGTATAGGAGCAGGGAGGTTCTACTGCAGTTGTACAGGGCCTTGGTGAGACCACACCTGGAGTATTGCGTACAGTTTTGGTCTGCTAATCTGAGGAAAGACATTCTTGCCATAGAGGGAGTACAGAGAAGGTTCACCAGACTGATTCCTGGGATGTCAGGACTTTCATATGAAGAAAGACTGGATAGACTCAGCTTGTATTCGCTGGAATTTAGAAGATTGAGGGGGGATCTTATAGAAACTTACAACATTCTTAAGGGGTTGGACAGGCTAGATGCAGGAAGATTGTTCCCGATGTTGGGGAAGTCCAGAACAAGGAGTTACAGTTTAAGGATAAGGAGGAAGTCTCTTAGGACCGAGATGAGAAAAACATTTTTGTATGGAGAGAAGGCAGGTACAGGATACTGAGTTGGATGATCAGCCATGATCATATTGAATGGCAGTGCAGGCTCGAAGGGCCGAATGGCCTACTCCTGCACCTATTTTCTATGTTTCTATGTTTCATACCATTTCAAGCGCAGTTTCATACCACTTCAAGCAGGGTGCAAGTCCACCAAATTCAAATGCAGTTTCATACCATTTCATGCAGGGTGCAAGGCTACCAAATTCAAATGCAGTTTCATACCATTTCATGCAGGGTGCAAGGCCACCACATTCAAATGTAGTTTCATACCATTTCAAGCAAGGTGAAACCACCATAAAACCACCATAAAACCACATAAAATACCACATAAACACCACACACAGTTCCGTTAGACATTCAGTGTGTTCAGTTGATTCACAGCTCAGACACAGTTGTAACCTCTCCCTCCCCCATCTTGAGGAGACTGAGCCACACCCACACTTCTGGGTTTTATAATCCCTCCCCCCTCCAACCGGAAATGGCGTGGCCTTGATGGTGTGATTGACAGGAGAGAGATTCTCAACATTTTGTAAACACTAATAACACTTTTATTTTTCATTGATGGGAAGAATCCTCTGCACCTGATGAGCGGAGGGGGACTGAGTAAGATTGCCAAAAATCACAGCCATAAGTGGTAGTGTTTTATCTAAAATCAATATAGTCAGGAAGTTGTCAAGTTTAGACTTTTAATCATTTGCCATTTCAAACCAACCACCACCGACCATTTGCTGTGCTTTATTTCAAACCAACCACCACCAACCATTTGCAGTGCTTTATTTCAAACCAATACCACCAACCATTTGCTGTGCTTTATTTCAAACCAACCACCACCAACCACTTGCTGTGCTTTATTTCAAACCAACCACCACCAACCATTTGCTGTGCTTTATTTCAAACCAACCACATTTTCATTTTCAAACCACATTAAGGGCACTCAAGGTCAGTAAAACCGCACTCACAGTTTAGTAGACATGTGTTCAGTGTTATTCACAGCTCAGACTGAGAGACTTGACCTCCTCGCCTCCCCCATCTTGCAGACTGGGGCACTCATCACTTCCGGGTTTTATAGTCCCTCTGGAAGGGGCGTAGGGCTTCAGGGGAGAGAATCTCAACATTTTTTAAACACTAATAACTCTAAATAGATGGGAAAAATCGTCTTGTCCTGCGCAGCGGTGGGGGACTCTGAGTAAGATGGCCAAAAATCACAGCCATAAGTGGCAGCGTTTTTTCTAAAACCAATATACAGAACAACAGGAAGTGGTTAAGATCAGACTTTTAGTAATATAGATATGATGATTTCACATAACTAATCCTCACCTCTACTCTCTGTTTATTGCAGATGCTTCTTAATATCTTCCACTCAATCTATCCTAATACCAATGAATGTGACTTAATTTCATTCTACATTTTCTGTTGTTTCCGTGGAACATTTTGACGTGTTTTGATACATCAATATTTAAGCAGTTCTTTCTGTATTAACCTCAATGGTAACACAATTTTAACTGAGGAAGTCAATTGAGTACCACATAAAAATCACAATCTATATCAAGGATCAAAAATAGGTTTATCAATGTATTTTCAAGAGGAAAGTCAAGGATCCATGATCCTGTCTTCATTAACAGGTTGGCAGTGGAGAGAGCCAACAACTTTAAGTTCTTTGGACATGTATATTTCTGACCATCTGTCCTGGGCCCAGCACATTAATGCAATCATCAAGTAAGCTCATCAATGCTTCTACTTCTTTGTATGAAACATAGAAACATAGAAACATAGAAAATAGGTGCAGGAGTAGGCCATTCGGCCCTTCGAGCCTGCACCGCCATTCAATATGATCATGGCTGATCATCCTACAGTATCCTGTACCTGCCTTCTCTCCATACCCCCTGATCCCTTTAGCCACAAGGGCCACATCTAACTCCCTCTTAAATATACTGTAGCCAATGAACTGGCCTCACCTACCTTCTGTGGCAGAGAGCTCCAGAGATTTACCACTCTCTGTGTGAAAATTGTTTTTCTCATCTCGGTCCTAAAGGATTTCCCATTTATCCTTAAACTGTGATCCCTTGTCCTGGACTTCCCCAACATTGGGAACAATCTTCCTGCATCTAGCCTGTCCAACCCCTTAAGAATTTTGTAAGTGTCTATAAGATCCCCCTCAATCTTCTAAATTCTAGCGAGTACAAGCCGAGTCTATCCAGTCTTTCTTCATATGAAAGTCCTGACATCCCAGGAATCAGTCTGGTGAACCTTCTCTGTACCTTCTCTGAACCTTCTCTATGGCAAGATTGTCTTTCCTCAGATTTGGAGACCAAAACTGTACACAATACTCCAGGTGTGGTCTCACCAATACCCTGTACAATTGCAGTAGAACCTCCCTGCTCCTATACTCAAATCCTTATGCTTTGAACGCTAACATACCATTTGCTTTCTTCACTGCCTGCTGCACCTGCATGCCTACTTTCAATGACTGGTGTACCATGACACCCAGGTCTCGTTGCATCTCCCCTTTTCCTAATCGGCCACCATTTAGATAATAGTCTACTTTCCTGTTTTTGCCACCAAAGTGGATAACCTCACATTTATCCAAATTATACTGCATCTGCCATGCATTTGCCCACTCACCCCGCCTATCCAAGTCACCTTGCAGCCTCCTAGCATCCTCCTCACAGATTTAGGTGATTTGGTGTATCGATGAATATCCTCGTGAACGTATACATGTGTACAGCAGAGAGCATATTGACTGGTTGCATCATGGCCAGGTTTGGCAAATCGAATGCCCAGGAACAAAGGAGATTACAAAAAACAGTAAACACTAAAGGGATCTTTAGGAGGTGCTGCTTCAAAAAGGCAGCAAGTGTCATCAAAGAGCCACGTTAGCCTGGCCACCCTCTCATTTCACTCCTACCATGTGAAGAAGGTATGGGAGTCTGGAAACCATGACCCCAGGATGAAAAACAGCTTCTTCCTAACAAACTGTGATTCTGAACACTACAAAACACAAACTGAACTATAAACCATGCACAAAGGGCTTTGGGTTTTTTGCATTAGTATTGGGGTTATTAAATTATTGATTTTTTTTTTGTTTAATATGTTATCAAAGAGTATTGTGTTTACATCCCTGCTATGCTGCTGCAATTAAGAATTTCGTTGTTCTGTTGCAATTCATATGACAATTAAACACTCTTGACCCTTGATAGACACAACGTGCTGGAGTACCTCAGCGAGTCAGGCAACATCCCTGGAGAGAACGGATAGGTGACGTGAAGGGTCCCGACCACCTCTCGTTTGGCTCCAGAGATAATACCTCACCCACTGAGTTACTCCAGCGCTTTGTGTGTATCTTTGGTTAAACCAACATGTGCAGTTCTTAGTTTTACTCTTGCCTCATTTTATGCATTGTTAAATTATTATTATTATTATTATATTTTAGGGAATATCTTTGAACGGAAACTGGAGGTGAATTTTCCATTCCATGTTCACAAAGTCTCGTATTTTGTGTAGCCTTTTCAAACGTTTTTGCTTCTATGGCGGACACAGTCCATGTCGATTCATGTGATAACTTTTTTTTAAATGTATGATTAGTTTAACATATGTGCAAACTATCCACACATTCAATTAGATTTTTCATTTTAAACTGGTACATTTCGTTGAATTACGAAACTTTATTTGCATGCAAGGAATCATTTGTACCTGGACGCCTCTCGGGTACCCAGAAGTTCACAATATTCATCACTACTGATGAAGTGAGTTGTGAAATGCGGTTTCATCACTGTTCTAAAATAAATCTATGCTACACCGCTGCCCAGTGAGACTATCTCCAATCACATCTTCGCTTTAGAAAAGAAAGATAATAATAGTCAAGCGAATAGATGTGTAAATGTGGGCAATGTTACAGTACCTGGTGCTTGGTCGAGTTGTTGGACAATTGACGCGGGTAGTTTTCTCCCCTTCTTTCTCCCGACGTTACGGCTGCCAATTTCAGTTGGTGCCAAAGACACAAACACAAGAAGAAAAGCAATCATTCTCGTCAATTTAGTTGCCATATTCTCAGCCTCGGCACCTATGCCCATGAAAAAAAAGTAATAAAATGGATTAGACACAATTACATGGATAGGTGACGTTTCGGGTTCGGGACCCTTCCCCAATAGGAACTGCAGATGCTGGATTACAAAAAAAAGACACAAAGTGCTGGAGTGAATCAGTGGGTCAGGCAGCATCTCTGGAGAACATGGATGGGTGACGTTTCGCTACCTGACCTGATGAGTTATTCCGACACGTTGAGCCCTTTTTTTTTTAAACCAGCAATTGCAGACCCTCGTATCTACAAGCACAATTAATATGTTCCATTGATCGATTGGCATTGCCATTCTCCAAATATTACTAGGCTTTAAAAGACGGTCTTGTAAACAAGTTATGCACAATTCTGTGTCTACTAAAGAAAAAGAACATATGAAACTTAAAATAGCAATTAATTCGCTGTTTTCTTCCCTGAATAACAAATTAAATAAGGACGTTTAAAGTTAAAATATACGTCTTCTCTCAAGAAAATGAACCAACAAAGTTTACACGAAAGGATATACTAATAATGTAAATGAAACAAAGTTCAGTCCGAATCTTACTCAGTCTGAAATCGGGAGAGAAGTTGGAGCCCCCTTCTTTAGGCGCAAAACTCCATCCCGGAGCATTCGACAATTGTGAGAACTAACCCGCCCGAAGCGTTTGTGGTGAATTGAATCTTGTCATGTATATTACTAGTGACCGCAAGGTGGTGGGAGGGAAATGTTTTCAAAGCTTTTCAAGTTAACAGGCATCAGTTTGTATTGAATTAATGTCTGTCCATTTTGTATTTAATTATCTATATTCAGCCAATACAAAAATAAAATTCAGAATGTCGTTTTGGTTTAAAACGCGCAGGGCACGGAAATGTGCGGTTTCTTGAGTAAATATATTTATATCCATGGAATGAAATATTCTAAGCAATTTGTATGAAATAGCATAGTATGCTGTTTGGCTTCTTTCCGCATTCCCAGAACAACTGATTCCACTGGAAGTAACGCGAACTCATTACATTTTAGAATTGGGATCTTAGGCATTAATAAAACCCAGATACTTGAGATTACATCTTTTTTTTAATGCTGGAACAACTCAGCAAAATCTCTGTGGAACGAGTTAACGTTTCAGTTTGAAAACCTTTCATCAGAATCAGACCCTTTGACATGAAACTAACGTTTTTCTTTGCATGGCTTTTTCTATCTGTATTTCAGATTACAGGATTCTGCAATTATTTATTATCTTTCTTTTAATTCGCATTTCCTGACATGTTTTAATTTGTGTAGGAAGGAACTGCAATGCTGGTTTACTCCGAAGATAGATACAACATTTCTGGGGTAACTCAGCGGGACAGGCAGCATCTCTGGATAGAAGGGGTGGGGGACGTTTCGGGTCGAGTCCCTTCTTCAGACTGAAAATCAGTCAGACATTTTCTCTATATTATTCTATTCTGCTTTTACAAATGGGGAATAATTGTTTAGCAATACCATTAAAGTGGATGCTATGCCTTGGATAGTACCTGCTTATTAGGCATTGCTAGAGCTCCACCTAATCAGTTACATGGCAAGTATTCAATCACTTTCCTGACTGGTAGATAGTGGAAATGTTTTGGGTTCAGAAGGTGAATTGCTCACTGCAAGATATCCAGCAGGATTTTGTTGCCAAAATATTCATGTCAAGTTGAATGTTGGTTAGTGTTGATGGATATTGATGGTGGGGGGATTCTACAATAGTAATCCCGTTGAATGTCAGAGGTAGCTGGTTGGGCCGTTTTGGAGGTTGTAGTTGCCTTACACTTTTACCATGTCAACTCACAAAGTTCCATGGCTCTCAGGTCTTGCTTTGAATTCCAAATGGAATTGAACACAGTGGAGTCAGCAGCAAACATCTCCACATGAGTGGGTCCAGCACAATGCCACAGGAATGATTAACCCCCCAAAAACATTTTCCTTTATGCAAGGTGGGACTCAAGGTATTGGAGTGTTTCATATCAACATGGTGAAGGGGGAAAATGGGGTGTGGGGTGCAAAAGTGTGGGTGTTTGTAGGTTTGTTACCCAATATTGGAGAATTCAATCTTCATACCATTAGTTTTAAGCTACCCATGCAGAATATGAGATGCTGTTCCTATATTTTGCATGTAACCTCACTGGCAATGGAGCTGGCCGAGGGCAGAAAGATCAATATAGGAATGAAAAGGGGTTAAAATGGTCAGCAATTTGGAGATTCTGAAGGCCTTGGCAGATCGAGTGCAAATGTTCAACAAATTGGTCGCCTAGTCCATACTTGGTCTTGCTGATGTAAAGGAAGCCAGATCAGGAGCACCAAATACATTAGATGAGGTGTACTTGAACCTTTGTTTCATCTAGAACAGATTGATATGAAGGAGGCGATATTACATCTGGTGTTACATCTCCTGCTGTTGCAAAGTCAAGTATGTAGGGAGAGATAAGGGTTTGGGTGGGAAGGGATGAGTGAACCAAAGAGTTGCAGAGGAAACCATCTCTGCAGTAACTAGAAAGGGGTGAGGATGGGAGGATGGGATTGGTGGTGAGATTATGTTGAATGTGGAAGAAATGTCAGAGAATTATGTTTTGATGCGAGGCTGGTGGGGTGAAAGTTAAGTATTGGGGGGATAATCCTTGTTATGTCTGGGGGGAGGGAGAGCGAGAGCAGATCTACAGGACACAGAGCAGATGTGGGTGAGGGATCTATCTAAAAGAAGGGGGCAAATTACATTTAATTAAAAAAAGAGGATATCTCAGATGTCCTGAAATAGAACGTTTCATCTTGGGAGCAGATGAGGCAGAGACAGAGAAATTAAGAGAAGGGATGGCATCTTTGCAAGAGGCAGGATGAGAGGGGGTTTAGTCCAGACTGTGGGAGTCCAGACTGTGGGAAGTAGTCGACAGTTGATAGTCTATCCCATGTGATGGAAAGAAAGAGATCAAGGGGAGAGAGGTGTCAGAGAATATCCAAGTGAAATTGAGGTGAGAGTAGAAGTTAATGGTAAAGTTAATAAAATCAACGAGTTTCTGCATGGGTGCAGGAGACAGCTCCAAAGCAGTTATCGATGTAGCAGAGAAAGATTTGCGGGATAATACCCGTGTACGTTTGGAACAAGGACTGTTTGGTGTAATGAAAAAAAGGCAGGCATAGCTAGGGCCCATGTGAGTGCCCATGGATACACCTTTAACTTGAAGTGGGAGGATTCAAAAGAGAAATTGTTGAGTGATCGGAGAAATTCCGCAAGGGAGCGTAAATAAAAGGAAACCGATTGGGTTTCTGTTCAAGGAAGATCTGGAGAGCCTTAAGACCTTCCTGGTGGGGAATGGAGGTGTAAAGAGTACCAGTGCCAAAGAATGCCTCTCCAGCTTGCTTGCATGACTACCGACTGGTGGCCCTCACCTCGGTGGTCATGAAATGCTTCGAGAGGCTGATCAAAACCACATCTGCGCCTTTCTCCCTCGTACCATGGACCTGCTGCAGTTTGCATACTGTCCGAACTGATCCACGGATGATGCGGTCTCCCACGTTCTGCGCACCACTCTCTCTCACCTTGACAGCCAGAAGGGGGCTATGTGAGGATGCTGTTCATTGATTTCAGTTTAGCTTTCAATACCATAGTTCCCACCAGACTTGCTGAGAAACATAGACATAGAAACATAGAAAATAGGTGCAGGAGTAGGCCATTCGGCCCTTCGAGCCTGCACCGCCATTCAATATGATCATGGCTGACCATCCAACTCAGTATCCTGTACCTGCCTTCTCATAGAAACATAGAAACATAGAAAGTAGGTGCGAGAGTAGACCACCAGGTCCGTCGAGCCCGCACCGCCATTCGCTCATGGCTGAACACTAAACAGACACACTTACCCACAAACAGTAGACACAAGACACAGAACACAAGACACTACCCTCCCCTTTATACCGCTATCACCCCTCTCCACCCCAAAAACCTCGTGATCTCCTGGGGGAGGCAAAAAAACGGATAAAAACCCAGGTCCAATTCGGGAAACAAATCCGGGAAATTCCTCTCCGACCCCAATCTAGGCGATCGACACTTGTCCAGGAGATCACTCAGGTCTTACTATACTAACCATACCTAGGTCCATATCCCTGCCCTCTCCCCGTAGCCCCTTATCCCCTTGGCAGCTAAAAAACCATCTATTTTAGTCTTAAATATATTTAAAGTTTCTGCTTCCACTGCTCCCTGGGGCAGTGAATTCCATAAATTAACCACCCTCTGGGTGAAGAAGTTCTTCCTCATCTCAGTTTTAAAAGAGCCCCCCCTTATTCTGCAACTATGTCCCCTAGTTCTAGTTTCCCCGATCATTGGGAACATCCTCGGTGCATCCACCCGATCAAGGCCCCTCACGATCTTATATGTTTCAATGAGATCGCCTCTCATTCTTCTAAACTCCAAAGAGTAGAGTTCCAGCCTACTTAACCTTTCCTCATATGTCAATCCCCTCATTGCAGGAATTAATCTTGTAAACCTTCGCTGCACTGCCTCCAGGGCTAGTACATCCTTTCTTAAGTATGGACCCCAGAACTGTACACAGTATTCCAAATGTGGTCTCACTAATACTGTGTACAGCTGCAGCAAGACCTCCGTGTTTTTATACTCAATCCCCCTAGCAATAAAGGCCAAAACTCCATTGGCCTTCCTGATTGCTTGCTGCACCTGCATACTAACTTTTAGTGATTCATGTACTAATACCCCTAGATCCCTTTGCGTTGCATTACAACGCAGCTCCTCCTCATTTAGAAAATAACTTGCCCTATCATTTTTTTTCCCAAAGTGAATGACTTCACATTTATTAGTATTAAACTTCATCTGCCAAGTTGTTGCCCACTCACCTAGCTTATCTATATCCTTTTGCAGACTCTTCCTATCCTCCTCATCCCCTACTTTTCCTCCCATTTTTGTATCGTCCGCAAATTTTGATATATTACACTTGGTTCCCTCCTCCAAATCATTTATATAAATTGTGAACAACTGGGGTCCCAGCACCGACCCTTGCGGAACCCCGCTAGTTACCGGTTGCCATCCCGAGTATGAACCATTTATCCCCACTCTCTGCTTCCTATTTGTTAGCCAATCCTCTACCCATGCTAATATATTACCCCCAATTCCATAATTTTTTATTTTTAGCAATAGTCTCTTATGTGGCACCTTGTCAAAAGCCTTTTGGAAGTCCAAGTATACCACATCCACCGGTTCCCCTTTATCCACCCGGGTTGTTACTTCCTCAAAGAATTCGAGCAAATTCGTTAAACAGGACTTCCCCTTCACAAAACCATGCTGGTTCTGTCCGATGAAGTCATGTTTATCCAAGTGCCCCGTTAGTGTTTCTTTAATAATTGTCTCTAACATTTTACCCACCACCGATGTTAGACTAACCGGTCTATAGTTACCCGCTTTCTGTTTACTTCCTTTTTTAAATATAGGTGTTACATTGGCCATTTTCCAATCCACTGGGACCGTTCCTGCCTCCAGATACCCCCTGATACCTTTAGCCACAAGGGCCACATCCAACTCCCTCTTAAATATCGCTGCTGGAACTGGGACTGAACACCCCCCTGTGTGCCTGGGTCCTGGACTTTCTCACCGCCAGGTCCCAGGTGGTCAAGATGGGGAGACATACCTACAACCCCCTCACCATGAACACAGGATCCCCCCAGGGTTGCGTCCTCAGCCCCCTACTGCACTCCCTGTACACACATGACTGTGTGGTCAGGTTCAGCTCCAACTCCATCATCAAGTTTGCTGATGACACTGTGGTGGTGGGCTGGATCTCCGATAACGATGAGAAGGCCTACCGGGAGGAGGTGGCTGATCTGGCACTCTGGTGTCAGGACAACAGCCTCCTCTTGAATGTCACAAAAACTAAGGAGCTGATTGTGGACTTTAGAAGGGCTCAATATCTGAGGACGTACACGCCACTGGGGATAAATGGGACTACTGTGGATAGGGTGAGCAGCTTTAAATACCTGGGAGTCCACATCCCAGAGGATCAGATATGGACAACACAACACAGACAGTTGAGGAAATTCGGAGTCTCTCTGAGGATCCTTCAGTGCTTCTACTCTGGGGCTGTAGAAAGCATCTTGTCCGGCAACATCTCAATCTGGTTTGGGAACAGCTCTGCCCAGAACTGGAAGGCTCTGCAGAGAATAGTGCGTTCGGCCGAACGCACTATGGGAACTACACTCACCCCCCTGCAGGACCTATACACCAGGAGGTGCAGATCCAGAGCCAGCAACATAATGAAGGACCCCTACCACCCCAGCAACGGACTGTTCCAGCTGCTATGGTCAGGCAAACGCCTCCGCTGTCATGCTGTGAAAACAGAGAGGATGAGACGGAGTTTCTTCCCACAGGCCATCAGGACTGTAAACTCTTATTTCACCAGGGACTAATTTACTGTTGTGTTCTGTCATTTAATTTTTTTTTCTAAAATGTAAATACTGGTTCTGTTCTATTCTGTTCTGTTGTTTTTGCACAATCCGCAGGCATTGCCACTTTCATTTCACTGCACATCTTGTATGTGTATGTGACAAATAAAGTTGATGTGACTTGACTGGATGTCCATGGTAAAGATGAGGCAATGGGGGCCTAGAAATTGAAAATTATTGAACGGTTGAAGGGCATGTGAGGTGGCTCGGATGTAGGTCAGAAGTGGCTGGATAATGGGAGATAAGGTAGAGTTAAGGTATTTGGAGATGAGTTCAGTGACGCAGGTGCCTACAGAAACATTGGGTCTGCCAGAACAGCCTCATTTGTGGATTTTGGGAAGGAGATTAAAGCGGGCAGGACAGAGCTGGGAAACTACCGTATAAGTTTGGAGGCTGTGAAGGAGCGATGGGTAGAGATGAATAGATTAGTAACCGTCTGGGAGATGGTGGCCTGATGTTCGTCTGTGGGGTCATGGTCAAGTGGTAGATATGAGGAGGTGTCTGAGAGCTGGCACCTGGTCTCAGCATGGTAGACGTCGGCCTGCCGGCACATCTCTTGACAGTAGGTTTGATAATATTTGAATATAAGGCAATGTACCTGCTTGTTGTTCATTTGTGGATGACCTAAGACTTCATAGCATCTATGCCTCAATTCCTTAGTTTTGACCAGTCGCTGAACAGCTTCATTAAAATTTGGCATTGAAGAGTAACTGCGACGCTGACGGCTGTACATGTTTGAGAAATGGAATCTCTTTCTCCGTAGAAAATGTCAAGATTTCACAATAAAAGACTGTACTGCAATTTGTTTTCCATAAATCGCCCTTTGAACTTAAGGGAGAAATCTTGCAACTGGTGAGAACTGAATAGCTCTTTTAGATTATCGGATTCATCTTGGACTCAACCCAAAGAAAGAATTCCCAAACACTCCTAAAGACAGGCTGATGAAAATGTGGCTAAATGGCATTCTGTGTAATATTACAGTAGGCTCTTGTTGAGAGTTCATGATACAAAGGCATAAAAGTAGCTTAACTGGATGGCCACTTCCATACATACTTGCATATGCTCTGGCTAAAGATGTGTTTTAATGAATACAATTCCTCCAGGTTTCTCATCTAATTGATATTTGAAAGGACACGAGTTATTCTTTAATGCTATGTGTGAACATAGATTGAAACAAAGAAGAAATTGAAAGTTACTGATTCTTCACAGGCAACGTTTAAAGGCAGCCATCTTGAGTGCTGCAAGGACAGAAGCTCAAAGCTTGGGCTATCCATTCAATATACATGCAAGAAATTGAGCAACTACACCAGAAATGATAGAGATAAAGCAACAAGATAATTGCCAGGAAAGGGGATGCAGGGAAAAACAGACAGTTATGGATGGTGAAAGGACAAATGGTAGTACGCAAAGCCTGGATTAATGTGTTTCACTATGAACATTAGTGAATGGGGAAGACTGAGTAGTGTTAATTTATGATAAAGCATGCAATCCGTCTGTTAAGGGAAGCTGCAAGATATCTGGTAAGGATGGTGGAAGGTCACTTTTTCGCATTTAGAAACAATAGCAGCTATGCAAAGCTTTGATGAGAATTAGTAACAATTACTAATTCTCATCAAATCTCTACTGTTTAGTTTGGACCAGGCACCTCTGGCCAGCTACTACAAAACATTAAATATTGGCCACAAGACATTAAATATTGACCTTGCCCGCAATGTAAAGATTCCAGAAAAATAATTATTAGGTTGGTCCAGCATAACTTTGTCTAAAATAATAATGTTAGTAATGTTTTGCTGGATACTTACAGGTAAGCTCTGGAATATGAATACAATAGTATTATATAATAAATTGTACTCTACATTGAATAATTTCCCTTCTTTGAAGTTACATACAGTGACATCAGGGCTTTTTGTTATATTTTGTTATATGTTCATTCTCAGGATAGTGGTGATATCGGCACAAGTCGTCGATTGTTGATACAACTGCATGTTTTACTATCCACGCCATAAAACATGTAAAGTGTCAACCAGAGCAATGTATACATGGAGGCACTAAACATAACATCAGGTATGGACAGCTGGATTTCTTCTGTAACAATCATTTTCTTACACTATTATTTTGAAATATGGGAACATAAGATGAGACGGAGGAGCATGACATTAGGCTTGTTTAGCTTGCTGCATTGAATATGATTGTGTTCTCTGTTGCAGACTCTCCAGATAGAGGAAACATCACTGCCCATGCCTTACAGGATCTTACATGATTCAATGTGATCACCTCTCATTCTTCTAAACTCCAGTGAATATGAGCCACTAGTGGATCACCTTCTCAGTTATGTTAAAGACTTCAGGTTGAGTCAGAAAGAAACGACCTGTGAGCCAGATGTTTTGCATTCCTGACAATATACTTGCAGTCTCGCGAAGCTCTGCGAGGAGAAACAGAAATTAATTAAGTAAATAGACATGATTTTTTTTGTTGTTTAATGATTTGCAGTTGCATTACTTGATTTTAAATAATCCAATTCTATTCAAAAAAAGGGTAGAAGCACTTTGTTCGAATTTACATAGGACAACTAAAAGTAACATGTTTCTATTAATCCAGCTCTGAAGTGCCCATCTCTAAAATTATTCAATATATTATCATAAATATGTTTATTGACCACTAATAAATGTGCCATTATTTCTACAGTTACAGTCACACAGCACGTGTGAGTGATGGAGTGTGTGTGTGATGGACGGTGTGAGTGATGGAGGATGTGAGTGTGTGTGAGTGATGGAGGGTGTGAGTGTGTGAGTGTGTGTGTGTGAGTGTATGTGTGTATGTGTGAGTGAGTGTGTGAGTGGAGGGTGTGAATGATAGAGGGTGTGAGTGATGGAGCGTGTGAGTGATGGAGGGTGTGTGTGCATGTGTGTGAGTGAGTGTGTGTGAGTGTGTGTGTGAGTGTGTGTGTGTGTGTGTGGGAGGGTATGAGATGGAGGGTGGCTATGTGTGTATGTGGCTGTGAGTGAGTGTGTGTGTGTGTGTGATAGATTGTGTATGTGTGTGAGATGGAGAGTGTGTGTGTGGGTGCGAGTGTGTGTTTGTGATGGAGGGTGTGTGTGTGTGGGTGGAGGGTGTGTGTGAGTGATGTAGTGTGTGTGTGTGTGTGAGCCCACCAGCTGTGAGTGAGTCAACTGCCAGCCCACCAGCCGTGAGTGTCAACTGCCAGCCCACCAGTCGTGAGTGAGTGAAGTGCCAGCCCAGCAACCGTGAGTGAGTGAGCTGCCAGCCCACCAGACGTGAGTGAGTCAACTGCCAGCCCACCAGCCGTGAGTGTCAACTGCCAGCCTACCTGCCGTGAGTGAGTCAACTGCGAAGACACCATCCATGAGTGAGTCAACTGCCAGCCCACCAGCCTTGAGTGAGTCAACTGTCAGCCCACCAGCCATGACTGAACTGTGAGTCCACCAGCCGTGAGTGACTGAACTGTGTCCACCAGCCGTGAGTGACTGAACTGTGAGTCCACCAGCCGTGAGTGAGTCAACTGCCAGCCCACTAGCCATGTGTGAATCAACTGCCAGCCCACAAGCCATGAGTGAGTCACCTACCAGCCCATCAACCGTGAGTAAGTCAACTGCCAGCCCACCAGCTGTGTGAGTCAACTGCTAGCCCACCAGCCGTGAGTGAGTCAACTGCCAGCCCACCAGCCATTAGCGAGTCAACTGCCAACCCACCAGCCGTGAGTGTATTAACTGCTAGCCCACCAGCCGTGAGCGAGTGAACTGCCAGCCCACCAGCCATGAGTGAGTCAACTGAGAGTCCACTAGCCATGAGTGAGTCAACTGCGAGTCCACCAGCCATGAGTGAGTCAACTGCGAGTCCATCAGCCGTGAGTGAGTCAACTGCGAGTCCACCAGCCATGAGTGAGTCAACTGTGAGTCCACCAGCCGTGATTGAACTGTGAGTCCACCAGCCGTGAGTGACTGAACTGTGAGTCCACCAGCCGTGAGTGACTGAACTGTGAGTCCACCAGCTGTGAGTGACTGAACTGTGAGTCCACCAGCCATGAGTGACTGAACTGTGAGTCCACCAGCTGTGAATGACTGAGCTTTGAGTCCACCAGCCGTGAGTGACTGAACTGTGAGTCCACCAGCCGTGAGTGACTGAACTGTGAGTCCACCAGCCGTGAGTGACTGAACTGTGAGTCCACCAGCTCTGACTGAACTGTGAGTCCACCAGTCATGAGTGACTGAACTGTGAGTCCACCAGCCCTGAGTGACTGAACTTTGAGTCCGCCAACCGTGAGTGACTGAACTGTGAGTCCACCAGCCGTGAGTGACTGAAATGTGAGTCCACCAGCCGTGAGTGACTGAACTGTGAGTCCACCAGCTCTGAGTGACTGAACTGTGAGTCCACCAGTCATGAGTGACTGAACTGTGAGTCCACCAGCCCTGAGTGACTGAACTTTGAGTCCACCAACCGTGTGACTGAACTGTGAGTCCACCAGATGAAGAGCAGCAGTACAATGCGGAAAACTGAGCAAAATATTGGAGCAATAACAGATTGGCTCTTTTGTAGAGGGATTGGTTAGTATCATGGCTAGTATGCCATTGTGGAGCGAACATAAGTTGGAGACAAATTTCTGTGGGCATCCAAATATAGGAGAGTATTCCATAGTCCCTCCCGGTTGATGAAGTCAAAGGCTTTGGTCAGGTTAAAGACCATGCACAGTGGCTGATGCTACTCGTTGGGTAAGAGAGTCATACAGCATGCAAATAGGCCCTTTGGCCCAAATTACCAATGCAAGATGCAAGATTTTGGTTAGCCTCACCTGCTCATGTTTGACCCATAAACCTCTGAACCATTCCAATCCATTTTTTCTGACCTTCACGGTGAATGGTAAAACCATGGGGAGTGTTGTAGAACAGAGGGATCGAGGAGTACAGGTACATAGTTCCATGAAAGTGGTGTCACAGATAGGGTGGTTAAGAAGGATGCTGATACATTGGGCTTCATCGGTCAAGGTATTGAGAAAAGTAGTTGAGATGTTTTGTTACAGATGTGCAAGATGTTGCTGAGGTCGCATTTGGAGTATTGTGTTCAGTTTTGGTCATCCTGTTATAGGAAGGATGTTGTTAAGCTGGAACGAGTGCAGAGAATAGCAATGTTACAAAATTTTGAGATTTTAAAAATCAAATCTGTAATTTATCCCATCAGATAAAGCATAAAAATAAGTTTAATTTGACACCTAATTCACTTTCATATCTCAAGTATTTAAAAAGTTATGGCCATTTTCATACTCGGAAATGAGCATCTTGTTCCCTATTGATTTTCTATGGACATAACAAAAAAGCTGTGATCGTGAACAGTCAAAAGCCCATAACTTTCTTAAAAATTAAGAGAACTGAATGAAATTTTCAGTTATCATAGATTGAAGCATTCTGAAACAAACATAAAATAATCTTACTTGGATGACCCGAAATTAAAGCATATAATTAGTTAGTTACCTAATTGTAGCTAATTTCAGACTTCAATTACTAGATCTAAACATCTATCCATTTCTTAATAAATGATTAACATTTTTAAATAGCCTAAATGTCCAAATAATATTCACAAATAATTCACAATAAAACATGATTTATAAATCTCATTTACATTAATTTATAGACCAAATGGAAGGAATTCAGTGTTTAATTGCTGTAAATAAATGCCCATTTAAATCAGCTTTCCAGTGGGTCCCTGTGGAACGCGCTGGTTTAGAACGTTCACATTGCGGTAGATTTGTGCCCCAAATGCCCAGAAAAATACTGCGGGATATAATAGGCCCAAATTGAGCTACTCGCAATATTAAACTTTGTATAAAGGGATCTTTAGAAGCCCTTTTTAATGTAAAAATATACAGTCTAACTTCAATTATTTGCTTTATGAGACCTTGCGGTTGCTGCCGGTCGCGGGTTTAGAGATTGATTTTTAAACTACTATAACTATTATACGAGGCCTTTAAAACTAATAATAGCTTTTGCGACGGGGTCTTCCAGCGATTTTTCGTTAATAATTAACTAGGCTGAACATCTTCGATTTGAACAGCCTAGAGAAAATCGCGTTTTAAACCCGCCCCCTCTAAACGGCGCCAAAATCGCGCACACGGGCAGCAGGAGATTTTCAACGACGCTTCAGGTAGGCTTTGCAACATACCTACAGAGAAGATTTACATTCCTCAAACCACTTGCTCAACTGATCAAGATCTTGCTGTAATTTTTGATAACCAACTTCCTTATCTATGATATCACCCACTTTAGTGTCATCTGCAAACTTACTTGTCATGCCTCTACATTCTCATCCAAATTGTTGATATAAACCACAAACAGCAATGTCTCCAGGACCAATCCCTGAGGCACACCACTAGACACAAGTCTGAAAAACAATCTTCCACCATCACCCTTTGCTTCCTTCCATGCTAATTTTCCATCCAGTCAGCTAGCTTTCCCTGAATCCCATGCGATCTAATCTTCCAAAGCAGCCTACAACGCAGAATATTATCAAAATGCCTTGTGCTGAAGTCAATATAGACAATTCTATCACTTTTTGGCTATAAACCATTTTGGTTACTGCTTCAAAACACTCAATCAGCTTTGTAAGCCATGATCTCCCACAAAACAAACTGTGCTGACACCCCCTAATTAGTCTATCCAAATTCAGTTTTATACTATCTTATCCATCAGAATTATTTCCAGTAACTTGCCTGCCATAAATGTTAAATTCTCTTGTCTATAGGTCCCAGATCTATAGCCTCAGAGGGCTGTGGAGGCAGGTTCTCTGGATGCTTTCAAGAGAGAGCTAGATAGGGCTCTTAAACATAGCGGAGTCAGGGGATATGGGGAGAAGGCAGGAGCGGGGTACTGATTGGTGATGATCAGCCATGATCACATTGAATGGCGGTACTGGCTCGAAGGGCCGAATGGCCTAATCCTGCACCTATTGTCTATTGTCTATTGTCAGACTTTTCCTTACAACCCTTCTTAAATAGAGGCACAACATTAGCCACGCTCTCGTCTTCTGGCACTTTACCCATGTCTAATGACTTAAATATCTCAGCCAGGCTGCATACAATTTCTTCTCTAGTTCAAATATTTGCAATAACGAACGGAGGGGCGACACAGAGGGCAGTGGGTATATGGAACAAGCTGCCAGAAGAGGTATTTGAAGCAGGAACTATAACAGCATTGAAAAGACAATTGGACAGATACACGGATAGAAATGGTTTAGGGGAATATGGGCAAAATGTGGGCTGGTAGGACTAGTGTGAATGGGTTATCATGGACGTCATAGGTAAGTCGGTCCAAAAGGCCTGTTATTGTGGTGCATGATTCTATGACTGCACCCAACAATGCTAAATAGAGATTTTACTTTTAAATCACTAGGATGAAATGATGATGTAAATCTATGACGCAGTTCACTTTATGCCATACAAACAATACATGTAATTTCCATTCATGAATCTAGCTGTGTTTTTGTTTTTTTCAAAAATAAAGTTTATTCATAATAAAAATTATATATAAAACAAAAACCATACAAAACATGTGAATACATACCTTATATCCATTCAATATTGCTTGTATCTAACTCAGTTATGTTAGCGCCTGTCTTAACATATAACATCCTACCCGCTCATGTGGCCAACTGGGGTGATATTCCTTCCCTTGTTTGACGGGTGTTTACACCATACTCAGCCCCTCAATGTCCAGCAGTGGAAGGACCCAAGACAGTGGTCCTCCCCTTACAAATCCTTGACATTAACTCTGAGTTTAGGATGATGACACATCATTAGAATAGCAGTGCCAACGATTCTCGTTGCTCCGATTATATTTGGGTGCCTCTTTGAGTTACGATTAATCTATTATCTAATTATATATACATATGTTTAATACTTTGATTAAAACTCAATCTCAAATTTAAAAGTAACTAGACCAAGTGGGACCCGTTGGGTCCCGTCCCCTGAGCAAGTGGTTGCGGGAGGAGGGGGCGGCCTGCGGCATCACACACGCACTAACCACCCCCACACGCAAACACTAACTACATCTCACACACACTAAGCACCCCCTTTGATATTATATTAATATTATTCATTGGCTCTTTTTACCCCATATCCGCCATATCCACTGACGCATAGCCCCCAACTCACTGGCGTGTCTAGAGAGGGGGGTGGTAGAGAGTTAGGTCAGAGAGAGAGGGGGCAGAGACAGAGAGAGTGGGGCAGGGACAGAGAGAGCGGTGCAGAGACAGAGAGACAGGGGTAGGCAGAAGGAGGGGGGACAGGGGGTAAAGAGGGGGGGGAGAGGGGGGAGAGATGGGGGAGAGAGGGGGCAAGGGAGGGGGAAGGGAGGGGAGGAGGGGGGATGAGATGGGAGGAGGGGGATAGGGGGAAGGGAGGTGGGGGGGAGGGGTGGGGGAGATGAGAGAGGGAGGGGTGGAGGAGATGGGAGGGGGAGAGGGGGGAAGGAGAGAGAGGGAGGGGGAGAGAGAGAGGGGGACGGGGGGAGAATGGGTAGAGAGGGGGAGAGTCGTGGGCCAAGCTGAGGAGGAGAGGGGAGGGGAGGGAGGAGGGAGAGGAGGTGGAGGGGGGAGAGAGGAGGGAGGGGAGAGAGAGAGGAGGGAGGGGGAGAGAGAGCAGGGAGGGGGAGGAGGGGGGAGAGAGAGGGGGCAAGAGAGGTGGTAAGAGAGGGGGGAGATAGGTAGGGGGTGAGGGGGGGGAGAAAGAAGGGGGCAGTCCTGGGCCGAGCCGAGGGGGAGAGAGAGAGAGGGGGGGGAGGCCCGGGCCGAGCCGAGGGGGAGAGAGGAGAGAGAGAGAGAGAGAGGGGAGGGGAGTGAGGGGAGGGAGAGAGAGGGGAGGGGGAGAGAGGGGGGAGGAGAGACCCGAGGCGAGGCGTGCCGAAGCAGTCTTCAGCTAAGATCTTTGGTCGACGAGGGGGGCAGCAGCTCACGGGGGGAGGACAGCGGCTTGCGGGGAGGGGGCGGCAGCTCACGGGGGGAGGGGGTGGCAGCTCATGGGGGGAGGGCAGCGGCTTGCGGGGGGAGGGCAGCGGCTTGCGGGGAGGAGGCGGCAGCTCACGGGGGGAGGGCAGCGGCTTGCGGGGAAGGGGCGGCTCGTCGACCAAAGTTCTCGGGTACAGGGCCCGAGACGAGGCGCGAGCGGGTGAATGTCTTCAGTCGACCGGGCGACTTTTGAACAATGGAGGGAGGAGAGAGGGGTGGGAGGTGACGTCAGTCGCAGCGCGAGCAGATGGCACGAAGATCCATTGTCACGTCATCAGGAAAAAAAAAAACATGCGTTTTAAATTTAAATTTGTATCGGATTTGTGAAATTTTTAATTCATTACTCAAGAAATAAAGCACAACATTTTCAGATAAGCCGAATTTTGACTCTAGGGTGTAAATCTCTATCAGAATATGTAAAAATGTTCCCGTTGGGGCGTCGTTTCTTCAAGTAGATGTGATCACACGACTTCGCATGCTGGTGGGACAGGCCCTTAACTTGCCTCTCACACACAGGCTCACACAAACACACATTCATATAAATATATAAATAAGTTAAATTTAATTTTGTGCACAGTGTGTGTTGAAGCAATACAAGGGAAGCTGCACAATACAATGCAAGGGGAACTACGCAAAGGTGGCGGCTGGGGAGGAAAGATGGGAGGGAAATGGGGGAACAGGGGGAACAGGGGGAAAACATTTACAATAAAATTAACTAAAATATGTGAGATTATAGATGCGCTATATCAAACACTGTTCCCTACAACACTGATTACACCAAGGATGATAGAGTGGATTACACAGCGGGAGGCAAACCGGACGTCGCATTTGGCATAAACAAATGGAGGCCGTGACGTTCCGTTACATACTACACGTCAGTCCATTGGATTTTGGATGAGTGGTCTATCTTGCTCCTCTATAATCTTTGGTTGTGCCTAGATCCCTGATGAATCCACTAATATAAATGACCTTGCTATCCACATTTCCCAAGAAATTGAGAAAATCCATAAGGTTGACAGTGACATGCATGGGTACAATTAAATAGATGGGAGATGCTGGCCATTCAGTTGGCTTGATGGAATTTGGAATACTATATTACACTATGGCTCTATCGCTTTATTAATCATCTCTCTAAAATGTTATTGTTAATTGCTTGCGACCATTATGTACCTACCGGGGATTGTGAATGTTATCATAAACTGATTAAGAGGAAGGAATGTGGAAGTTAAAAAATGTATTCTTTACAAAAAATGGATTCAGCTGAAATTAGACAGGCTATTACTTTTCTCCTAATTAATTGCAAAGCCAGCAGAAGCTCTAACCCTTGCTATTAGTACACTAATGTAGATGGTTTATGCATGCAACCTATAATGTAGTTACCTCGTCACCATTAACCACGCCCCATCATATCAGTATAACTGTGATATCCTCCCTTTGTTTCCTCCCACTTGGTCCCGGTATGCCTGAAGGCTGGATGCAGTCAGTGCTGGGACGTGTGTGCCATGTGCTTTAATAAACGCTTAGTAAAGATTACAGTGTGTTGGACATCACTCCTTTACAACTAACAAGATGTTTATGTTCCCTCACCCATAACAAGCAAGATAACACACTCAGCTTCATGTCTCCTCTATAATATAAACATTAGAGAGAATTCAGACTCTTGGCACTAACCCTTCTTCTATAAGATTATAATGTGCACCATAAGTAGAAAAAAACAAAATGCTTGTTCTGCAGAAATATAGCCTCATATAACCATATATGGCTAACCCGTCCTGTCAGAAGAACCTGTCAATCTTAAGAAGCAAGAGACTGTACTATGATCTGTAGGCCGGGGTTAAAACTCCATGGGGTGTGGACAGAGCGGCCGGCGGAGACAGAGCTGCCGGAGGTGAGGGTGGGAGGTGTGAGCGGTGCCTCAGGGATCGGTGCTGGAACCACCGCCGTGTCTCACCTATCACACCTGACTCACCTCACACCTATAGACACCGCCGTGTCTCACCTATCTGCACGGGAATGTGTAGTTTAGAAACTAAAGTTGGTAGCCCTGTTAAGAACACTGTGATGGTCTGATCCAAATACGGTACTCCATCGTCTTGATAGCTCCCTACCCCTTGATTACAATGACTCTTAGCAATTATTCGCACACATAGCTATTGTATAGTTATTGATCGTGCTATGGTGTTACTATTTTGTTAATCGATACATTACTTTGCTGACTTCAGGATTTGTTTTGTTGGTGCTCTCCTGTTTTACTTTATTGCACATATTTGAGCGGATGTTTTAAAAACTAATACAACAAACGAGCAGTGGTTTCAAAGTTAGAGGGAAGGGTGCGATTACGCGGAACGGCCCAGCAGCCGAACTGGTCGCCCACTTCCTCCTCGAACGTGCTCGTTGTTGCACGCGTTGCGACGTGCACGCACAGAACGTCAGAGGGTCTGTCGGGACTTCCCGGTGGAGAGGAGGCTGCGGAGTAGCGGAGCGGAGCGGCTCCAGTTGCTCCAGTGGACACAGGTGGTGTAAACACTTGGACCGGGCAAGGTAGGCAAACAGGGGAGTCGCGCTTGTCCTTTATTCCAATGTCGGTGGATCGGCTCGCGTAGACAGGGCTGCTGAAGGAAGGCTGGCAGGGGGAGGGGGGAGGGGGGAGGGGGGGGGGGGTGTACGAAGCTGGCTGGACAGATGATAACTAGACAGGAATAGGGGTTTAGATGGTTCGGATGTCTTCCCGTGGCAGCCGTTGCCTATTTCCTTCGCTCCATAGATGCTGCCTCGCCCGTTGAGTTTCTCCAGCATTGATTTTGTCTGCCTCTTTCCCTGGCAGAGTCATTTGTAATTTTCCAACCGTTTAATCAGTCAGCCAATTGTTGTAAATTTAGGAAATGCCCTACATTCGATGGACATAACAGTGAATAACACGTAATGCTCTGTACGAACTGAAGAAGGACCCCGACCCGGAAAATCGCCTGTACATGCCCACCCACGCCAGCAAGTCATACAGCTGAGTTCCTCCAGCACTTTCTGTTTTGCAGATGCAAAAGAGCCTGGTCCCAATCCAATGTGAAACTTATTAATGAAACTATCATATTTGTAGTATGTGAAAAGTGAACCAGCGACAATTCCATTATTTCATGGTACTATTGCTGATACTCTTACATTTATTTTTAATTTCATACTTTTCCAATTTAATTATTGCAACATATCGAAATCAGAGTGGGAATGGGAGCATTAAATTGTGTAAGAAGGAACTGCAGATGATGGTTTAAACCGAAGATAGACACAAAAATGTGGAGTAACTTAGCAAGTAACAGGCAGCATCTCTGGAGAGAAGGAATGGGTGGCGTTTCAGGTTGAGAGGGATAAGGGGAACGAGAGATATAGACGGTGATGTGAAGAGATAAAGAACAATGAATGAAAGATATGCAAAAAAGTAACGATGATAAGGGAAACAGACCATTTGTAGGGTGAAAATGAGAAGCTAGTGCGACATGGGTGGGGGAAAGGATAGAGAGAGAGAAGGAATGCAGGGGCTACCTGAAGTGAGATAAATTAATATTCAATAAATCAATAAGTTGCCCAAGCAAAATATGAGATGCTGTTCCTCCAATTTGTGTTTAGCCTCACTCTGGCAATAGAGGAGAACAGGGACAGAAAAGTCTGTGTCGGAATGGGAAGGAGAATTAAAGTGTCCAGCAACCGGGAGATCAGGTTGATTCACGTGGGCTGAGCAAAGGTGTTCCACGAAACGATCGCCCAGTCTGCGTTTGGTCTCCCCGATGTATAAGATTCCACATATTGAACAACGGATAGAGTAGATGAGGTTGGAGGAGGTGCAAGTGAACCTCTGCCTCACCTGAAAGGACTGTCGGGGTGCCTGGACAGTCGAGGGAGGAGGTATAGCGACAGGTGTTGCATCTTCTCTGTTTGTGGAGGAAGGTACCTGGGGAAGGGGTGATTTGAGTGGGAAGGGATGAGTTAACCAGGGAGTTGCGGAGGGAACGGTCTCTGCGGAAGGCAGAAAGTGGTGGAGATGGGAAAATGTGGCTAGTAGTGGGATGCCGTTGGAGGTGGTGGAAATTCCAGAGGATTATGTGTTGTAAGCGACGGCTGATGGGGTGAAAGGTAAGGACTAGGGGACTCTGTCTCTGTTGTGACAATGGAGAGGGGGAGCAAGGGCCGAGCTGCAGGGTACCAGGAGACGTTAAATTGACAGTTAAGTGGATGTTCAAGGATAGCCCTGCTGACTGAACAGAGGTGTTCTGCAAAGATTGTTTTCTTCAAGGTCGAGACTTTATTCTGTCTTAGTATTTTTACAATTGTACCCATTTAGTGACAACACTTGCACCCAGCCTGATCGATGATTAGAGTTTGCATACTTCCCAAAAGCTTAGCTGCATTCCTAAGTGAAGGGCTGCTTTGCAATAGTCCACCTTTTGACCCTGCTTAACTAGTTTACTTTGTTTAAATGATTACTTTTTTGGGCGTAGGTCCTGAAATGAAACGATAGGAGCCAAGAATTTCGGGTGCCTTTTAATATGTCCTTCCAGGTAGCAGGGATGTCCACGAGAGAAAGATTGCACCCAAACCCTTGCCTTTAATCCCTCTGGTTACGGGCCGCCTCTGTACTGAACTATTCCCGTGCCGAGGGGTTTGATAATTGGGATGGCCCAACCCATGGGAGCCGCGACAGGACCCCCCCACCAGAACCGGAGGCACGAAACGCACCAGCGGGTGCACAACCCGGCTGGACCGCGTGCGGAAGTCAACCGACCGAGGGGCAGGCGGAGGCACAGGTGAAGGGACAGGTCGAGGGACCGGCGGGAGGGATCGGCGGGAGGACAGATGGAGTGACAGGCGGAGGGAGCCGTGAAGGGGGGCGCCCTCGAGGCCGAGGTTGGGCAACCAGCCTCGGTCAATATCCAGATGTGCCGGCTTCAACCGGTCAATCGACACGGCCTCTGGCCGGGCCCCCATGTCCAACACAAAGGTCGTCTGCCCGTGTTCCAGCACCCGGAACAGGCCCTCGTACGGCCTCTGGAGTGGCGTCCGGTGTGCATCATGGTGCAGGAAAACGTATGGGCAGTCCCGGAGGGCTGATGGCACGTGCGGGCGAAATGTCCCATGGCGGGAAGTCAGGACGGGCGTGAGCCTGCCAACTCGCTCGCAAAGGTGCTGTAGGGTGGATGAGGGTGCTCCCTGCTGCCCCGGCGCTGACGGCACAAACTCCCCGGGTACCGTTAGTGGCAACCCGTAAACGAGCTCCGCTGAAGATGAGGCCAAGTCCTTTTTAGGAGCCGTCCGGATGCCCAGCAAGACCCACGGCAACTCATCCATCCAGTCCGGGCTGGAGAGTCGCGCCTTCAGCGCTGCCTTGAGCTGCCGGTGGAACCTCTCCACCAGTCCGTTAGCTTGCGGGTGATAGGCCGTGGTTTGGTCCAGCCGCACACCCAGCAAGTGAGCCATGGCCAACACAGTTCGGAGGTGAACTGTGGCCCCCGGCCCGAGGAGATGTGCACCAGCACCCCAAAGCGAGTAATCCAATGCGTGGACA
This sequence comes from Amblyraja radiata, assembly GCF_010909765.2. Lineage (NCBI taxonomy): Eukaryota > Metazoa > Chordata > Chondrichthyes > Rajiformes > Rajidae > Amblyraja > Amblyraja radiata. The sequence goes on along the minus strand of NC_045957.1, from coordinate 47,931,851 downwards.
GCGCGCGTAGCCGTTGACGTGCCGGCCAAGGGTAGGGCCTCCGGCCACCGTGTGAAGCGGTCCACCATCGTGAGGAGGTGGGTGATGCCCCGGGACGGCGGGAGAGGCCCACAATGTCCACGTGGAGATGGTCGAATCGCCGGTTAGGTAGGCCGAACTCCTGGAGGGACGCCCGGACATGGCGCTGGATCTTCACCGTCTGGCACGGAATGCAGGTGCGAGCCCAGTGGCCAACCTGCTTGCGCAGACCGTGCCACATGAAACGAGCAGCCACTAGCGCCGTCGTCGCCCAGATTGATGGGTGAGCCAGCCCGTGGATCACATCGAAAACCCTCCGGCGCCAAGCGGCAGGGACGATGGGGCGTGGCTGACCGGACGACATATCGCCCAGGATCGTTGCCCTTCCAGGACTGAGAGGGACATCATCGAGGTGAAGGCCGGAGATGGCAGTCCGGTAGGCGGCCATCTCATCGTCCGTGAGCTGCGCCTCCGCCAGGGCAGAATAGTCAATTCCGGGCACCACCTTGAACACGGCGTCGATGGCGGGGTGGGACAATGCGTCGGCCACCCGGTTCTCTTTCCCCTCGATGTAGTAGATGAAGGTTGTGTATTCAGAAATGTACGCCAACTGGCGTTGCTGTCGCGCGGACCCGGGTTCGGAAACCTTCGCCAGGGTGAAAGTGAGCAGCTTGTGTTCTGTGTAGGTGGTGAACGGGCGGCCCTGCAGGAAGTAGCGGAAGTGGCGCACTGCCAGATACAGAGCCAGGAGCTCGCGATCGAACGCGATCAGCCGCCGATAATTCCCGCAAGGTCGCCAGCCCCCGCTTGCCTTAGGGACCATGTGGAGTGGGGACGCCCACGGGCTGCTTGAAGGGCGGACGATCCCCAAGGACTCCATTGTGCGGAACTCCTGCCGTGCCAGAGGTAGTTTATCCGGCGGCAGTCGGCGTGCTCATGCGTGGAGTGGTGGGCCGGTAGTCAGTATGTAATGTACCACCCCGTGACTGGGGGTCGATGACCGAAACTGTGGGGTCAGGATATCTGGGAACACGGCCAAGATCCGAGCGAAGCGGGAATCCACGGTCGACAGGGGGCGTCCCACCAGCTCATCCAATCGCAACGTGACCGGCTCCATCGTGGCGGCGTGGACCAAGCGGTGATGCATGACGTCCACCTGAGGAAGTCGGCCCCGAGCAACGGCTGGGAGGCATCAGCAATGGTGCACCGCCACGAGAAATGGCAGGAGCCGAACATGATCGGGACCATGCGCACCCCGTATGTGCGGATGGTTCTGCCATTCGCCTCGGTGAGGACGGGCCCCCGCTTACCGGAACGAATGTCGGCCAGCGAAGGGGGCAGGACGCTCAGCTCTGTCCCGGTATCGACGAGGATGCGGGTCCCGGAGCGCCGATCCCAGGCGAAGAGGCGGTGAATCTGGCCGGCCACCGCGGGGACTATTGGCAGCCGTCCCAGGCATTTCCCGGGAACGGATAGGCGGCATTGTCGTGCTGCAGCACTCCAGCGCTGGTGTTAATAGCACCAGTGCCTCCTGCTGGTGGAACTTGGAGCTTGCTGGCGCTGGACTGCAGGTGCAGTACCCGACACATCCGCGTAGGGCGATCTTACCGGCCTCCGGGATGCAGCTGTCACTCCTTCCATAGCTCCCCCTCAGGGCGGTCTACCCACGCCTGATCCCCATTGTTCTTCTCGGCCATCCTCCCCATGCCGGGTCCTCCATTGTTCTTCACGGCGGACCCCCACACCAGGTCACCATTGTCTTCCCCTCCCACTCATCGACCACGTGGCCCCACCACCACCAAGACTACCGAAGCCACTGAGACCCACGTTGCCGCCGATGCACCCACTGCCGCCGCCGAGGCTCCAATTGCCACCATTGCTGAGGCTCCTCCGGCCCAGTCAGGCCTTGCTGCCCAGCTTCACCGCAGTCCCCTGGGAGGCCTGTGGGGTGAGTCGGGTCTACCGCGGCGTGTTCCGGTCTTCGGTCGTCGTTCTGGTCATCAGCGGCACGGTTGTTCCCCGGGACATTGGGATCGCTAGTCGACACGATAGGCCAAAGGGCATTTTTCAGCGCTGTATCTCTAAACAAAACTATATGTGATGTAATGTAAAACACGTGTACATAAATGGATGGATTTATGCATTTTTACATACTTTGTAGTATTGTTCTCATTGTTCAAAATGGTTCAAAATATCAATTTATTTTTGGATTGTGAAATGCCAGTAACCGTTGTTGAATAAATATGATCAGCACCCAGCTTTCCCCTATATGGTTGTGACTTCACATCATGCTGTAATTTCACAAAGCATTATCATTGTTTTGTATCGGAATTTCATAGTAATTGCACGATATGTTCAATCTCCTTTATAGAACTTGATATCCATTGACCTAGCTTCATTAGTACAATTAACAATTATAAAGTCCTATAATTTTACATAGGGATTCTGGCGTTACATGTAAAGGATAAGGCCTCCCGGGGCTTCGGTAGTGTGCATAAATTGTTTTAAATTTGTTCTGCTTAACAATATATTGTTTTCCACGGCGTATATGGTTGCATCATTGTTTCCAAGATCCCTCGTGTACTCCCTATATTTTTTATTAAACTATTCATTAACTTAAGTGTTCAATCTGATGTTGTAGCTGCTTATTCTTGATCCAACTCAAAATTTCCAATAATTTGATCTTGTATCATATCAATCGGGTGGGTAATTTGAGGGGTGTTTCTTTTCCACAGCTGTTCCTTTCTCCTCATCCATAGCCCATTCATGTAGACCTTACTCACATTTTCTGGCTCTCTATTCTTGTGTGTTCCTTTCCATCTCTCCCTTCATATTCTGAGTGGACCACCAAATCACGAGCTATGATAACAATGCGTCCATGTGGCTTTCCTTTGGTAAATACTATTTTGTCTTTTTCACTGTAATATTCGTTGCTTCAATGAAAGAGTCCAATTCAATATTAATTTCTAATTTGCATTTCCATTCTTTCACCATCTATGTAGTAGCAGTAGCATGATAGTTATGGGAGATTTCAACATGCAACATGGGAAAATCAGGTTGGTACTGGACCCCAAGAAAGGGACTTTGTAGAGTGCCTTCGTGATGGATTGTTTGAACAGCTTGCCAGGGAGAAGGCAATTCTGGATTTAGTGTTATGTAATGAACCGGATTTGATAAAGGACCTCGAGGTTAATGAGCCATTAGGAGGCAGTGACCATAACATGGTCAGGTTTAATCTACAATTGGAGAGGGAGAAGAGTAGATCGGAGGTGTCAGTGTTGCAGTTGAATAAAGGGGACTATGAGGCCATGAGGGAGGAGCTGGCCAAACTTGACTGGAAAGATACACTAGCAGGGATGACAGTCTAACAAAAATGGCAGGTGTTTCTAGGAATAATACAGAAGGTGCAGGATCAGTTCATTCCTGGGAGGAAGAAAGATTCCAAGGGGAGAAAGCAGGATAGTAAAAGCTTCTTTAGGTATGTGAAGAGGAAAAAATTAGTTAAGACCAAAGTTGGACCCTTGAAGACTGAAAAATGTGAATTTATTATGGGGAACAAGGAAATGGCAGATGAGTTGAACAGGTACTTTGGATCTGTCTTCACTAAGGAGGACACAAACAATCTTCCTGATAGGCCAGAAATGTGTCCTATCAATATTGATTTCTCACAATTCTGTTAACCCTTGCTGTCTCCTCCCCTTCCTACCTCAGCCATCGGGCTCCTCCTTTTTCATTTCTTCTCCCTGCCTCCCCCCACCCCCTATCAGTCTGAAGAAGGGTTTCGGCCCGAAACGTTGCCTATCTCCTTCGCTCCATAGATGCTGCTGCACCCACTGAGTTTCTCCAGCATTTTTGTGTACCTTCGATTTTCCAGCATCTGCAGTTCCTTCTTAAACACTTCCTGATATAGTAGTGGCCAGAGGATCTGGGGTGACAGAGGAACTGAAGGAAATCCACATTAGGCAGGAAATGGTGTTGGATTGACTGATGGGACTGAAGGCTTATAAATCCCCAGGGCCTGATGGCCTGCATCCCAGGGTACTTAAGGAAGTGGATGCATTGGTGATAATTTCCCAATGTTCTATAGACTCAGGATCAGTTCCTGTGGATTGGAGGGTAGCTAATGTTATCCTACTTTTTAAGAAAGGCGGGAGAGAGAAAACGGGGAATTAGAGACCAGTTAGCCTGACATCGGTGGTGGGTAAGATGCTGGAGTCAATTATAAAAGATGAGATAGCCACACATTTGGATAGCAGTAACAGGATCGGTCCGAGTCACAATGGATTTACGAAGGGGAAATCATGCTTGACTAATCTTGTGGAATTTTTTGAAGATGTAACCAAGAAAATGGACAAGGGAGAGCCAGTGAATGTAGTGCACCTGGACTTTCAGAAAGCATTTGATAAGGTCCCACATAGGAGATTAGTGGGCAGAATTAGGGCACATGGTACTGGGGGGTAGAGTGCTGACATGGATAGAGAAGTGGTTGGCAGACAGGAAACAAAGAGTAGGGATTAATGGGTCCCTTTCAGAATGGCAGGCAGTGACTAGTGGGGTACCGCAAGGCTCGGTGCTGGGACCGCAGCTATTTACAATATACATCAATGATTTGGATGAAGGGATTCAAAGTAACATTAGCAAATTTGCAGATGACACAAAGTTGGGTGGCAGTGTGAACTGTGAGGAGGATGCTATGAGAATTGGACAGGATGGGGGAGTGGGTAGATGCATGGCAGATGAAGTTTAATGCGGATAAATGTGAGGTTATCCACTTTGGTAGCAAAAACAGGAAGGCAGATTACTATCTAAATGGCATCGTTGGGAAAAGGGGAAGTACAACGGGATCTGGGGGTCCTTGTACATCAGTCTATGAAAGTAAGCATGCAGGTACAGTAGGCAGTGAAGAAAGCAAATAGCATGTTGGCCTTTATAACAAGAGGAATCGAATATAGGAGCAAAGAGGTCCTTCTGCAGTTGTACAGAGCCCCAGTGAGACCACACCTGGAGCATTGTGTGCAGTTTAGGTCCCCTAATTTGAGGAAGGACATTCTTGCTATTGAGAGAGTGCAGCGTAGGTTTACAAGGTTAATTCACGGGATGGCGGTACTGTCATATGCTGAGAGAATGGAGCAGCTGGGCTTGTACACTCTGGAGTTTATAAGGATGAGAGGGGATCTCATTGAAACATATAAGATTGTTAAGGGCTTGGACACGCTAGAGGCAGGAAATATGTTCCCAATGTTGGGGGAGTCCAGAACCAGGGGCCACAGTTTAAGAATAAGTAGTAAGCCATTTAGAACGTAGACGAGGAAACACTTTTTCTCACAGAGAGTGGTGAGTCTGTGGATTTCACTGCCTCGGTTGAGGCAGGTTCTATGGATGCTTTCAAGAGAGAGCTAGATAGGGCTCTTAAAAATAGCAGAGTAGGGATATGGGGAGAAGGCAGGAACGGGGTACTGATTGGGGATAATCAGCCATGATCACATTGAATGGCGGTGCTGGCTCGAAGGGCCAAATGGCCTACTCCTGCACCTATTGTCTTTTGTCTATTGTCTAACAGACAGAATGCAAATGCCTGCATTTTTCCTATTTCAATTAGTGAGACGGATTGGCAACCTGTTTTGCAAGTAGATATATAACTGCCCTACTCTCCTTATAATCTGAATACATTCTTCAGTCCATTCCCATGCAACTCAATTTTTATGGACACAGTGTAGCAGACAATTGAGTTTGCAAAAGCCCTCGTTATAGCATCGTATAGCATGGAAACAGGCCATTCGGCCCAACACGTCTGTGCTTACCTGTGGGTACCTTCTGTATTAATCCCATCTCCTTGCACTTAGTCCATAGTCTTCTATGTGTAAGCGATTCAAGTGCTCATCTAGACAATTTTTTTCAGCAACCCAGCTTCAACCACCCTGTCAGGCAGTGCATTCAAGGCACTGTCCACTTTCTGGGTGAAGAAGATTCACCTTAAACCTTCTCTAAATTTCTTCCCACACTCCCATCCCAAATCTTGTTTTACCTACCTTAAACATAGGGAAAGTTTTCCTGCAGTCTACCCCATCTATATCCCTCATAATTTTATATATGCCAATCATGTAACCTCCTACACTTCAGTCTGAAGAAGGGTTTCGTCCCGAGACGTCACCCATTCCTTCTCGCCAGAGATGCTGCCTACTGAGTTACTCCACCATTTTCTATCTATCTTCACTTCAGGGAGACAGACCTAGTCTGTCCATTCTCTCCTCATAACTGAACTGCATCATCCCAGGCAACATCCTAGTGAATCCCTCTGCACCCACTTCAATACTATCATATTCTTCCAATAGCATGGTAACAAAAAACTGTATGCAGTACTCCAGCTGAGGTATATAACCAAGGTTTTTATAAAATTGGAGCATTACCTCCTGTATTCAGTGCCCGGACGAACGACTGCCAATTGGCTATATTCTTTCTTAATCATGTTATCTACCAATGATGTCACACATTGGCTTGTATTCCAAGGTTCTTCTGCCCCTCAAAATTCCTTAAGACTCTACCATTCATTTTGTATGTCATTCACACTCAAAATGCATCATTGCCCATTCGTCCAGATTAAATATCTGCCATATTTCAGACCGTTTCACCAATACATAGATGTCCCTCTGCAGCCTAAAGTTACCTTCCACATCATCAACAATTCTGATAATCTTAGTGTTATCTGCGAACCTACTGATCATGCCCACCAAATCCATTTCCAAGTCAATCGCATATATTACAAATAGCAAGAGTGTTGGTAATTATCACAGCAATACCAAGATCACAGCAATACCATGCTAATCCTATAAATGATTTAATTTTGATTCTGGATAAGGTAATGTTAGTATTATTATCCCCAGGCTCTGCTCTATCCCTCATTCTCCAGGAGTTGTTACAGTTTCTAAAGAGATAACTTGAGGTCTTTGTAGGTGAGCCTTTTTTCAGGTTGGTGAGTAAAATTGATGGAGCATGATGGGGATCATTTTTCTGGCCTCAGATCCTTCAATGTGATACGTTCATGCTGACCAAATTGTTTGACTAGTCCCATTTGGCCCATACCCTCAAAACCTTTCCTGTCTATGTATCTGTCTAAATGTCATTCAAATGTTGTAATGTATCCATCTGTGCCACTTTCTCTGGCAGCTCGTTCCATGTACACACCATCCTCTGTGTGAGAAAAAAACCCCGGTCCCGTTTAAATCTTTCCCCTCCCATCTTAAAAGTTCCAGTCTATCCTGCTTGTTCTAATAACTCAAGTCCTGCAGTCCCATTAGCATAATCATAAATCCTTTCTGCACTCTTTTCCAGCATAATAACAATCTTCCTACAGCTAGATGACCAGAAATACACACAATATTTGAAGTGTGGTCTCACCTATGATGTGTATAGTTGTCACATGATGTCTCATTCCCTGTCTCGGTGCCCTAACTGATGAAGAATGCCAACCCCTCTTCGCCAGCATTGTCACCACTTTCAGGAAATTGTATCTGCACTTCTTGGTCTCTACGTTACACAACACCCTGTGAGGCTTTAACATTTACTGTGCAAGTCCTGATGTGAGATAACTTGCCAAAGTGCAACTCCACACACTTGCCTGAGTTAAATTCCATCTGCCATTCTTTGGCACACTTCTTGATCTGCAACTGATGCCTTTAAACTGTAAAAGGTACAGTTGGCAACTCAATTATTAAGAACACAAGAAAAATATTAAAGCCAAATGCGGTCCTTGATGGGAGACTGGATAGATTACCAGATGAGTACAACCAAACAAAAAACAAAATATTAAATAATATGCTAGGGGAGTTAGAATTAGTAGACTCATGGAGATATAAAAATCCAAGGGGGAGAGATTATAGTTTATTTTCGAACGTGCACGGGAGTTACACACGTATAGACATGCTTTGTGTTCTCAAACAATATACATATAAAGTGGTAGATTGTAAAATTAGCTCAATAACAATCAGTGATCATGCACCCATAATCCTTACCTTGGAGTTAGGAACCAAAAAGAGTATTAAATACTAGGGAGCAAACATTTCTTTATTGACAGATAACGTAATGATACAGGAAATTAGGAATTGTATTTATTTATTTTATTTTTTTATTTTATTAAAAGCATTGTACATACATCTTAATCATAATATGCAAGATTATCCATTTTGTGTACAACTTCTCTTTTTTTTAACTTTAAGCAGTAATAGAAAAAGAGAAAAGAGAAAGAAGAGAAGAATGAGGATAGTAGTGAAGTGTAGTCCGCAGTAATTGGCGTTAAATGAATGATGATGTTTAAGTAAACTGCGTGCTTGAGAATGTGAGAAAAAAAAAGGAAAGAAAACAGACCCCAAAGAAAAGAGGGCCTTAGAAAGGGAAAGGAAATAAGTGAAAAAATCCAAAGAAGGTAGAGCTGAACAAAAAAGAAAGGGAATGTGCATAATTCATAACGATTCACACCCAGCACCTAGTTCTAAAACATAACTTTCTTGGGTTGTGCTGTACCATATTATACGTAATAAATCAATAAAAGGTGACCATATTCTTAAGAATTGTTCTTGTTTTCCTGCTAGAACGAGTCTCATTTCCTCGAGATGTAGTTTTTCTGACATATTTGTGATCCACATTTTAAACGTTGGGATAGGAGCGTTTTTCCAGAATTTAAGTATAAGTTTTTTTGCAGATATCAAACCGTAGTTTAGGAAACGTCTTTGAAATATAGTTAGATCAGAACAGGCTTCCCTTGCTCCAAAAATAATCAATTCTGTATTTGGGTCCAGTCTTAATTTAAATATTTTTGAAAAGCTTTCAAAAATGTCCTTCCAAAATTTCTGAAGGTTTGCACAGGAAACAAATGAGTGTGCTATTGTTGCCTCTTTAGTTAGGCGCTTATCACAGATGGGAGAGACATTTGGAAAGATTTTATTTTGTTTTGTTTTTGAGTAATATAATCTGTGTACAATTTTAAATTGGATCAGTGTGTGTCTAACGTTAATCGAACATTTGTGTACATATGACACATAATCTTCCCATCTGTCCTTGGGAATTTCTATAGCCAATTCTTGTTCCCATTCTTTTCTTATACCTTCGATAGAAGGTATATCTATATTTAAAATAATATTATAAAAATATGATGTTAAATGATCCAATTCTACCTGTCCATGCCTTGCTCTGAAGGTCCATCATCAGATTTTGATAATCTTGTGTGTTTTTTCAAATTCGAGTTTGTAAGTACAGGTATCTAAAATATTGGTTATTTTCCAAATTGTATTTAAGCTGTAAGTCTTGGAATGGTAAAAAATGTTCCTCTTCATACAAATCTTCCCAAGTCTTAATTCCTAATCGTTCCCAGAGGGTAAACGTTTTGTCAATAGTCGATGGCTTAAACGCCGGGTTGTTAGCTATCGGTGAGAGAAGCGAAAGATTTCTTAATTTAAGAGAGGATTTTATTTGTCTCCAAATTCGTATTGTGCTGTGAATCATCAGGTTTCTCTTCTATATTGTGTTCTTCAGTTTTATTGGGGTGAAAAGGATCGCTCTTATATTAAAAGGGGTGCAATCCTCCTTCTCCATTATTGTCCATTCTGCTTGTTGTGTTGAACTGTCCAAACAGTACATTATATTTTTAATGTTCACTGCTAAATGGTAGTACAGGTTCACAACCTTTTATCCGAAAACCTTGGGACCAGACACTTTTCGGGTTTCGGAATTTTTCGGATTTCGGAATGGAAGATTTTTAGCGTAGATTTTAACGTTTTTTAGATAAAGCATTACAGGGGACCGGGTGGCTCAGTGGTAGAGTGCTCGGCTCGTGGCCGCAAGGTCGCGAGTTTGCACCTCGATCCCGGCAGTTACTCGGTGAGGGAGGTAGCGCTCTCTTGTCACCCTAGCGGGGCTACATGGCCTTAGGTGGCCTAGCTCGGGGATTCTTGAATCCCCGAATAAATAATTTAAAAAAAAGATAAAACATTAAGTAAAACTTTAAACATAAACTGGCTCAAACTAAGCTAAACACATGAAAATATACTTACATGCAGTAGCCAGTCCGATGATTTTCAGGGCCCTCTTGCCGTGAAAGATGGAACTCCAGCGTCGGGTGAAACAATTCCTCAGCGGCTTGGAAAGTCTGGAGCAGCTGCCTCCTCCCCGGAGACCGGGGCACTCGTAGCCCTCAGGCCGCGCCGGTTGGAGCTCCGACCCCGGCGAACTCCGATCCTGGCTCCGCGGCGCTCCAAATCCAGCGCCGTCCGCGGCTGGACGCCCGCAGCCCCAGCTCCGCAATGTTGGGAGTCGGCGGCCACAGCGATCCGTAGCTTACCGCACGGCGACCCGGTAAGGCATTGCCCACTCCCCGCTGGTATCCCAGCGCTGCGCCGCCGCCGAAGCTGTAGTCCCGGCCGGTCCCGACAGGAAACGCCGCTCCATTTTCGATGGTAGGCCGCGAGGACGGGGCGAAGAAGCAGCTTGGAGGGATGCTGCCTCTCCGACCAGGTAGGGGACTAAGAATTAAAGTTTCCCCCTTCCCCCCCCCCCCCCACCCACCACATAAAAGACCTCCAAACGAACTGACTAACATTTAAGCAATGATTTACAGATGTTTAAGTAGCTACAGTAGTACAGACCTGGGTTGACCGTGGGTCGTTTCGGGTCAAGTTTGGCGTCAAACACGAGCTTTGGTGTGCAGACGACATCCTGGAAAAAAAGTTCTAAGAAACTGGAAAATGCTGAAAATACTCAGCAAAATATACAGCATATTGGAGATTATCTTCAGATAATTTTCTGGGTCACTAATCTGTCAATAAGAATGCCAACCATTGTAGAATCTGCATTGACAGCTCTTCAATTTTTTCCACCCTGCTTTAAATGCCAAGAGTAAAAAAATCTTATTTCTTGAAAATTGCAAGACCAAAGGTTGTAGAGTTGGCAGGTCATGACCTGTACTGTGGTTGCATCTACTCAAGATCATCCTTGAATGATATCTAAGCCTAAAGCTATCAGCACAACGGTATGATTATTTTTTAAAGTCTTTTTGACAATGGCCTGTACATATTGAAATATTCCCTTCGAACCATTGTATGGTGTAATAATTAATTGCCTAGTTGGTTGTTAACATTTGTGGATTTATGTGCAAATGATGTGTCACAATCTACCTGCAATCTATTTGGGTGACATGTTTTCTCTTCTTCCCCAGCTGATATCAACTTGAAAATGGCAGCTTCGCGATCTGCATTGTCTCTGCTCATGTTTTTTAGTGGGGTGGGATTAGGATTTCTTGTCTGCTATCTCCTGATTAATGTAATAAATATAGAAGAACCACAGCATAGGCATTTACTCTTCAATGACCCACATGGACACTTAGATGATTCTGACCAACACCAGCATCAAAATCTTCAAGGAGAGATGAACTTTAATGCTGACATCAGTCAACATAAAGGTATTGTTTTCATATAACAATGTGGTTATAAAAGTATGTGTGGGAAAGTGCTGAAGATGCTGGTTTAAATCGAAGATCAACACAAAATGCTGGAGTATTTCAGTGGGACAGGCAGCATCCCTGGAGAGAAGGAATGTGTGACTTTTCAGGTCGAGACTGAGGAAGGGTCTCGACCCAAAACGTCATTCATTCCTTCTCTCCAGAGATGCTGCCCGTCCCGCTGAGTTACTCCAGCATTTTGTGTCTATCTTTGGTTATAAAGCTATATTGTTTCATTGTAATGATGAATTATGAAGTGGTTAATGGCTGCAGATAACTATATAAATTTGAATAATTCATAGAAACATAGAAAACAGGTGCTGGAGTAGGCCATTCAGCCCTTCAAGCCAGCATCACCATTCAATATGATCAAGGCTAATCATCCAGAATCAGTACCCTGTTCCTGCCTTTTCCCCATATTCCTTCATTCTGTTAGCCATGAGCTAAATCTAACTCTCTCTTGAAAACATACAGTTAATTGGCCTCCACTGCCTTCTGTGGCAGATAATTCCACGGATTCACAACCCTCTGGCTGAAAAAGTTTTTCCTCATCTCAATCCTAAATGGCCTACCCCTTATTTTTAAACTGTGACCTCTGGTTCTGGGCTCCCCCAACATTGGGATTCAATATTATTTTTCTAAAAAGCATTAAATTACTTGTGGCCAGCAAGAATTATTTAAACACAGATACACTTCACTTGTTAAGAATTATTGAGATGAACAGAAATTTGTGCTTTACTAATTGTGGAGGCCCAGGTATTTAAAACAGGTTATTTTTTAAAGCCAATTGGAACATTCTCTTTCCTCTTGCAACAAAAGTTATAATAAAATGTTTGGGCTCCATACACTACCCTCCATAATGTTTGGGACAAAGACCAATCATTTATTTATTTGCCTCTGTACTCCACAATTTGAGATTTGCAATAGAAACAGTCACATGTGGTTAAAGTGCGCATTGTAAGATTTTAATAAATGTTTATACATTTTGGTTTCACCACGTATAAATTACAGCTGTGTTTATACATAGTCCCCCCATTTCAGGGCATCATAATGTTTTGGACACATGGCTTCACAGGTGTTTGTAATTGCTCAGGTGTGTGTAATTGCCTCCTTAATGCAGTTATAAGAGAGCTCTCAGCATCTAGTCTTTCCTGCAGTCATTCCATCACAGTTGGAAACTTTTATTGCTGTTTATCAACATAAGGACCAAAGTTATGTCAATGAAAGTCAAAGAAGCCATTATGAGACTGAGAAACAAGAATAAAACTGTTTGAGACATCAGCCAAACCTTAGACTTACCAAAATAAATTGTTTGGAACATCATTAAGGAGAAAGAGAGCACTGGTGAGCTTACTAATCGCAAAGGGACTGGCAGGCAAAGGAGACCTCCACAGCTGATGTCAGAAAAATTCTCTCTATATTAAAGAAAAATCCCCAAACACCTGGCCGACAGATCAGAAACACTCTTCAGGAGTCGGGTGTTGATTTGTCAATGACCACTATCTGCAGAAGACTTCATGAACAGAAATACAGAGGCAGACCACTGGTTAGCTGCAAAAATCGGATGGCCAGGTTATAATTTGCCAAGAAGTACTTAGAAGAGCAACCACAGTTCTGGGAAAAGGTCTTGTGGGCAGATGAGACTTAGATTAACTTATATCAGAGTAATGGCAAGAACAAAGTATGGAGGAGAGAAGGAACTACCCAAGATCCAAAGCATGCCACCGCATCTGTGAAACATGGTGGTGGAGGTGTTATGGCCTGGGCATATGTGGCTGCTGAAGGTACTGGTTCACTTATCTTCATTGATGATACAACAGCTGATGGTAGTAGCATAATGACTTCTGAAGTGTACAGACACATCCTATCTGCTCAAGTTCAAACAAATGCCTCAAAACTCATTGGCCCGCGGTTCATTCTATAGCAAGACAATGATTCCAAACATACAGCTAAAGCTACAAGAGTTTTTCAAAGCCACAAAATGGTCAATTCTTGAGTGGCTAAGTCAATCACCCGATCTGAACCCAATTGTGCATGCCTTTTATATGCTGAAGAGAAAACTGAAGGGGACTAGCCCCCAAAACAAGTGTAAGCTAAAGAAGGCTGCAATACAGGCCTGGCAGCGCATCACCAGAGAAGACACCCAGCAACTGGTGATGTCCATGAATCGCAGACTTCAAGCAGTCATTGCATGCAAAGGATATGCAACAAAATACTAAACATGACTACTTTCATTTACATGACATTGCTGTGTCCCAAACATTATGGTGCCCTCAAATGGGGGGGGGGGGGGGGGGGGCTATGTATAAACACTGCTGTAATATTTACATGGTGAGACCAAAATGTATAAAAATGGCCTTTATTAAAATCTGACAATGTGCACTTTAATCACATGTGATTTTTTCTATTACAAATCTCAAATTGTGGAGTATAGAGGCAAATAAATAAATGATGGGCCTTTGTCCCAAACATTATGGAGGGCACTGTATTGCTTGCATCGGAATTCTTAGGTCTCTGTCAATGTGTATTTAAATTACCGTCAGGAAGGGTTTGGCATCAATCACTATTTACAGTTTCGTCCTTTTATCAAATATGTACTTGATACTTGCCAACAGTGCCCTGATTTAGTTTGCTCTGACCAGACTGAGTTGGAGTCTGCCCTATAATTATGTTGCCTGTTGGCCCTGCTGTGTCATGTTTCATGCTTGCTGCAGTAACATTTCTCTTAAACTGAGGTATTATTGCTGGTCACAAATAAATGACAGACTTTACAAAAGATTAATTTGAATATGGCTTTATGAAATTATTAATATTTAATACTAATATACTAGACTTGGTAAAAACTTGTTTAAACTGAGGAGGTGCCTATTATTTTGAAGGTACTTTAATTCTTAGCAACACTGAATCTATCATTGAATCTTAACTTAAGTTATGATTGTTTTGCTCCATTGTACTCTGGGGAGGAAACCTGTCTGCATGTCTTTAGTGGTTAATTTTATTTTGATTAACTAAGAAATGTCATTAGGATATAGTTCAATCATATTGTTCCCATTTCCTGATTATCTGTTTAGACTATGTTCGCACTTACTTTATCCAACTCCAAATAATACAAGCAGAATTTCTAGCTAATGAGTTTCTGCTTTTAAATTTCCCTCAAAATTCCTTTTTGATTCTTTTTCTATTTTCACAAAATTCCCTAAATCCTCCTACTTTAAGTTCTGTTAGTTTTCTTTCCTTTCTTGGAGTATTTTGTAGCACTCCTATGCCATTTAATCTCTTAATAATTGTTTATTTTTTGAGTAGTATGAGAGGATTTAGTTATTTAGAATGGTGATCCAGTCATTATATAAGGCATATTCATTAGTTAAGATATTGTATGGAACTATTATCTGAGCCAAATTATTTTAAATGCATGCTGCAGTTTAAAGGTTCTCTCGAAGATTGGCTGGTTCTATACTTGCAGATGGAGGTATTTCGGCCAGTTGGGTGCATGCCAAAGCCTAGGGTAGCAATCCCATAAGTTTCATTCCCACTTTCTGTATTTTCCCCATACACGGAAACTCATTCTCTCACATCTGTCCTTCAATTTTGCTTTGATGTTTTCTGCCATGAATCTATATTTTGGTATAGGCATTTAATATGCAAGGATGCTTTTGGAATGTGAGAGGAGTATGGAGTACTGGAGAGAGACCTGTGTGTCTTGGGGAGATTGTGCAAACTCCTCTGATCCAGATCACATCCAGTTCCCGAGAACTGCAAGGCAGCAGCATTCACTGCTCCATCAAGTGTTTTAGTTTCTTCTATTTATGCACATTCATATATCTTCAACAAAGTGGAAATGTCTACATAAAAGGGAAAATAACTTGCTGTTTCCACCTGGTTTATCCCTTGTAAGTGTGAAAGCGGTCTAATCTATCAACAATTAAACATTCTTTGCTTATATAGCTGTGTTCTCTTTGTGCATCTTTTCATCTATTTGATTGATTTATGTTACTTTATCTACCAATGACATCTTTGTTTAATACTCATTTCCTTTTTAACTGCACCCTTGCCTCCTTTTGTACCCTCATTGGCTATATTTAAGAGGGAGTTAGATGTGGCCCTTGTGGCTAAAGGGATCAGGGGGTATGGAGAGAAGGCAGGTACAGGATACTGAGTTGGATGATCAGCCATGATCATATTGAATGTCGGTGCAGGCTCGTAGGGCCGAATGGCCTACTCCTGCACCTATTTTCTATGTTTCTATGTTTCAGTTCATGATTGAGCTGCAGCAAGCATATATTTCTTTCTCTATCCCGTTATTTTTTTCCCCAGTCCAAGTCCCATCATCCACTTGAATCGCAATTCATTTTTAATAAATTGATGTATTTTTTTGGAATTTAATTGTTACTTTGTCACAAAATAATGATGTTTGAATGATGAGAGAAAAGGATGAACGAACTGCAGAGTTACTCTGCAATCAGTGCTTTTACTACAGTTGTGTTTTCCAAAGTAACCTCTTTACTGATATTTGAAGTGAAGTAGTATGGGTGCTTAATGTTAAAATTCAGCTGAAGTTATTTTGTTCCTCAGTAATATTTTGTCATTGCTTTTAAATGAAATACATGAATATTCTCTCTTTAGATGAAAACGGAAGCCTTGCTGATGATCTTTACAAGAGAGTGCGAATCCTGTGCTGGGTGATGACTGGGCCTCAGAATCTGGAAAAAAAGACCAAACATGTCAAAGCCACCTGGGCTAAAAAATGCAACGTCGTGCTTTACATGAGTTCTGAAGTAAACAAAGATTTCCCTACAGTGGGACTGGATGTTAAAGAAGGCAGAGATCAGCTGTACTGGAAAACTATCAAAGCTTTCCAATATGTTTTTGACCATCATTTGAATGAAGCTGATTGGTTCTTGAAAGCTGACGATGACACATACGTTATTGTTGACAATCTGCGTTGGCTATTATCAAAGTACTCTCCAGATCAACCCATATTCTTTGGAAGAAAATTTAAGCCATATGTTAAGCAAGGATATATGAGTGGTGGAGCTGGATATGTACTTAGTAGAGAAGCAGTGAAAAGATTTGTTGATGGCTTCAAGACTGGGAAATGCACTCATTTTACATCCACGGAGGATTTGGCCATGGGGAGATGTTTGGAGAGTGTTAATGTAGAAGCTGGTGACTCGAGGGACACAAATAAAAGGGACACCTTTCATCCTTTTCCGCCAGAACATCATTTGACAAAAAGTTATCTCCCCAAAACATTCTGGTACTGGAACTACTGCTTTTACCCTACTGAAGAGGTATGACATTAAATATTTGGATCTAAAGGGCAAAATATTAATAATTTTTCATTCCCTTTAATTTTTTGTCTTTCTCAAACAAGTTGGTTGGGTCTAAAATGTTCCTTGTTTTTTACAATGATCTCTTGGAGCATTTCCTTTTCCCAACCTGCAAACTTCCAAATTGATCTCCAAGCTATGCCCATCCAATGCCTCCTATTGAATGGATTTGTTTTAAACTGAGCACACTGACTCCTTTTACTGTGTGGCATTGCAATTGCTTTTGATATAAAGTTGAATTTGTCAATCAATGTATAAGTTAGAGCTATGACATCACAATGGGATCTCATTTACATAACCTGTCCATGAACAGTCTTCCAGCCCACAATGACATCACAATGGGATCAGCAGCTTCCACCTCAACGGGAGTAGGGAGGGAGTGATATTTTTTTTAATCCGTTTTAATCAGATTCTTGGGGAGAGGTTTCATTTACAAATAAAATTCCACAATTTTCCTTGTGGCGGGGTGGGATAGGGGAGGTGAGCGCCGATGCGCCCCCCCCCCCCCCCCAACGTGGGGATGGTTGATTGGCTCCGTGGAGCGCCACCGCCGCCCCCAACGTGAGGTTTCATTAAAAAAATTAAAACTTTAAAAACGGCAGCCGTGCCTGCGCAGGTTGGAGCTATGGGTGAGTGGTGGAATATTGTGTTGGGGGAACGGGTTACGTTGAGGGAACGGGCGAGTGATGGAAATGTGTTGCGTTGGGGGAACGGGTGAGTGGTGGATTATTGCGTTGGGGGAATGGGTGAGTGGTGGATTATTGCGTGTAACAGGTCCCAATTGGTCTAATATATTACTAAAACTCTCATCTTGTTTCTATCTATGTGCGCGTATGTGATTCGGGAACTACGCCAAATTGGTACACGATAAGTTTAAAATGAGGGAGGGTAAATAAGGCAAAATGAGCAGCCCCTGTGCAGTTGGGGGCTATGGGTGAGTGGTGCAATATTACGAAGCATCTTGACAAGGCCAGGACCTAGATGCTTCGTAAATACCATGAGATGTCTTTGTCTCCACCACTCTTCAGGCAGTGCATTCCAGACATCAGCTACTGTGTGTGTGGAAAACATTTCCCTTTAAACCCCTCTACATTTCCCAAGTCCAGCCTTAAAACGTTCGTCTCAGATGCCCTCATTATTGAAAAAAGATCTTTACTATCCAGCCTCTCTGCCCCTCCTAATTTTGTACACCTCTTTTAGTTCACTCCTCAGCTTCCACTGCTAAACTAACCCAGACTATCTCTTCTCCCCAATTTAACTGCTATGCCACGCAACATCCTGGTAAATCTCCTGTGCACCTTCACCAGTAACATCATATTCTTCCTCTAGTGCAGCAACTAGAAATTAGTACAGATGCTCAAATGTCATTTTGTGTGCTCCAAGTATTCCACATGCCGCCTCCATCACCCTATTGACCTGTGCTCGTTTAATTTATTATTGTCACGTGTACCACGGAAAGGCTATACATGATTACAATCAAGTTGTTCACAGTGTTCAGATACAGGATAACCAAAATAATGTCTAGTGTGAGATAAAGTCTAATCTAAGATAGTCCAAGGGATTCCGATGAGGTCAATGGTAAGTCAGGACCGTTCGCTAGTTGGTGATAGGGACGGTTCAGTTGTCTGATTACAGCTGGGAAGAAACTGTCCCTGAATCTGGAGGCATGCTTTTCGCACTTCTGTTCCTCTTACCTGATGGGAGAGGGAGTGACTGGAGTGGGACTCACCCTTGATTATGTTGGTGGCCTTGTCGGGCAACATGAAGTGTAGATGGAGTAAATGGAAGGGAAGTTGGTTAGGGTGATGGTCTGGGCTGTGTTCACAATTCTCTGCAATTTCTTGCAGTCTTGGATGGAGCTGTTCCAAAACCTTTCTGTGATGTATTTTGATAAAATGCTTTTTATGGTGCATCTGTAGAAGTTGGTGAGAGTTGTTGGGGACATGTCGAACTTCCTAACCATCTAAAACCCCTGTCTCACGGTGCGAGTCCACCCTCGAGTGATCCCGAGTTAAAAACAAATCAAACTCGTGGTAATCACGTAGAATTAATGTGGGAACGTCAGAACTCGTGGACGTAACTTAGCGACTCGTAACGCTAACGGCAGGTACTCGGGAAACTTGTTAACGCGTGAAAAAGTTTCAACATGTTGAAAGATGTCCACGAGTCAAATTTACTCTTGAAGGAAAAATTTTAAACTTTTAAACTCGTTGTAATACCGTAGTAGCCCGTGAGTTTACCGTAGTGACTCGTGAGTAACTCGTGGATTTGGCCTGAGTGCCAGAAGTGAAATGTTGAAGATTAGTCCGATCTTAATGGAAAATTTTCAGTGAAGGAGCAAAAAGCACTCACCGGGGATCTGAGAAACAGTGGCTAAAAGAATGAACCATGCAGTGTGGGGAAAGCCACATTACGAGAGTTCATTTACATAGAAACATAGAAAATAGGTGCAGGAGGAGGCCATTTGGCCCTTCGAGCCAGCACCGCCATTCATTGTGATCATGGCTGATCATCTACAATCAGTAACCTGTGCCTGCCTTCTCCACATAATCCTTTGATTCCGTGACAATAAACTAAACTATACATTTTGTCACAGTTTAAGGATAAAGGGGAAATCCTTTAGGACCGAGATGAGAAAAACATTTTTCACACAGAGAGTGGTGAATCTCTGGAACTCTCTGCCACAGAAGGTAGTTGAGGCCAGTTCATTGGCTATATTTAAGAGGGAGTTAGATGTGGCCCTTGTGGCTAAAGGGATCAGGGGGTATGGAGAGAAGGCAGGTACAGGATACTGAGTTGGATGATCAGCCATGATCATATTGAATGGCGGTGCAGGCTCGAAGGGCCGAATGGCCTACTCCTGCACCTATTTTCTATGTATCTGTGGACGGCCTGATTCTAATCATGTATAGTCTTTCTGCTAACTGGTAAAGCACGGAACAAACAAAAACTTCTCACTGTACCTCGGTTAAATAAACAAAATATTCATCACAGTGCTGATCTCAGGCAGCTGATGATGTGAAATCCAAAATACTGGCATTGTGGCCAGCGGTGGAGTTGCTGCCTTACAGCGCCAGAGACCCGGATTCAATCTTGACTACCGGTGCTGTCTGTACGAGGTTTGTACGTTCTCCCCGTGACTGTGGTTTGTACATTTTCCCCGGGAGCTCCAGTTTCCTCCCACACTCCAAAGACATACAGGTTTGTAGGTTAATTGGCTTGGTGTAATTGTAAATTGTCTCTAGCGTGTGTAGGATAGTGTTAGTGTGCGGGGATCGCTGGACTGCACGGACTTGCTGGGCCGAAAGACCTGCTTCCGCCCTGTATCTCTATACTAAACTAAACTAAGAGAAAAACTTACTTTGCTTTTGTAATGGGCAGAGTCTGTGACAGTGTTCACACTCTTTTGTGTCTCTGTTTTGCTTTGTTTCCTTGCCTGTGAACTGGCTAGAATTTGCAAAGGTCAGCAGTCAGGAAATACTGACTAAAAAGGAGGGAGGAGGGAGAGGGGGGGAGGGTGGTGGTGATTCAGCTACTAGTCTATGATGTATGAGGGCAAATTTCTTTGCAGATGCAACCTTCTGCCCCGAGCTAAACGCTTCAAATACTCTTTTCAAAAATTCAGGTTCATAGAAAGAAATGTGAGCAACTTTGTTAAGTTTAAGGAGTGTCAAAATGAACTGCAGATATCTGTTTACACTGAAGATACACACAAAATGCTGGAGTAACTCAGCAGGTCAGGCAGCATTTCTGGGCAAAAGGAACAGGTGATGGTTTTGGGTCTGATGAAGGTGTCTCGACCCGAAACAACACCTATTGCTTTTCTCCAGAGATGCTGCCTGACCTGTTGAATTACTCCAGCACTTTGCGTCTATCTTTTGTTTATTTTAGTTTAGTTAGTGTACAGTGAAAAGCTTTTCGTTGCGTGTTATCCAGGCAACAGAAATACCATATATGATTACAATCGAGCTGTCCAGAGTGTACGGATACAGGTTAAAGGGAATAACGTTTATTGAGAGGGAATTGGTGAGCTTGGCTTTCAATTTTATTTCAGCATGGAACTATTGCACGGCTTCTATGAATAATATTTCTAGACTATGTTCTATATTCTACCAAAGATTGCATTACAAAGTGGGTGAGCCCTGAATGACAAGAACCTTTTACTGATAACATGGCTCATAACTCACCAAAATGCTGGAGTGACTCAGCGGATCAGGCAGCATCTCTGGAGAGCATGGGTAGGTGACGTTTCGGGTCAAGACCCTTCTTCAGAAGGGCCTACTCAGGACTGTTTGACCCAAAAGGTCACCTTCCCACGTTCTCCAGAGATACTGCTGCCTGACCCGCTGAGTTACACCAGCACCTTGTGGCTTAGGAACTGTAGATGCTGCTTTACTTAAAAAGACACAAAGTGTTGGAGTAACTCAGCAGGCCAGGCAGCAGCATCTCCGGAGAACATAAATAGACTGATGACGTTTTGTGTCGGGACCGTTAACGTAGAAGATAGAACAGTTCCTTGTATCTGCATTATCCTCGGAGTTTGTTTGTGAAATGCCTTCAGGTCCCCTGTAGAGAGAGGATATCTCTCCCATCTGTGCGTCAATTATAATCACAGAGCTCGCTCCCTCTCGAGGGTCAATATAGTGTATCTCCTACTTCATCATCAGCTGCAAAAATCAGTTTCTGCCCACTGCCTCAAAGTGCAACCAGGCAGACATGGTGCATAGATTAGAGTAATTTATACACGCTTTTTGTTACAAACTGTGGTACAGAGAGAGAGTGGGAAGGAGGGGGGGGGGGGGAGGGGCACGAGAGGAGGGAGGGGGACGAGAGGAGGGAGGGGGATGGGAGAGGGAGGGGAGAGGCAGGGGGAGAGAGGAGAGGGAGGGGGGAGAGAAGGAGGGGGAGAAGGGGACAGGAGAGAGAAACAGAGAGAATCAGAGGAACTGAAGAATCTGAAGCAAGCACCTCACTATTATTGGTTCTTATTTATGGGATAAAAATATTTTATCCAAGGTAACAAGAATAACAATGCGCAAAATTAAAATGGTTATTGTGACGAAATGGGGAAGAAGGATTTAGAAAGCTGCCGCTAACAATTATATTAACTGTGGAAATTTCTGCATGGATAGATGACGACTCAGAGCATGTCAATAGCGATCTTTTTGTTTATTTCTCCTATCTCAGGATAAAGATTAAAAAATAACCAAGTAGTCCTGCATGTTGAGTGCATAACAAGAGCGACTAAAGGTCAGAGCTGTCCCTTCCACACCTCATTATGCACATACCAAAGAGGGGTAAAAATTACCAGATTTAAACCAATTCAGACAGGAAATCTTTTATCAATTTTCTCAAGTTGCTTTTGCTGTTTATTAACTGATAAAAAAAATTCATCAGTAGCTTTTGCTTTCAATTCTTTTAATTGATAATTTTTTATCATCCTAGCAGCACGAGACCCGGGTTCGATCCTGACCTCGGTGCAGAGTTTGAGCTTTGTCTTTCATTCAGAGGTTGCGGGCGGGCTGGGGTGACTGTAGGGCTCTGAAAACTTTGTTTTCCAGGGCTGGGGTAAGTGTGAAAGGGGTGGTTTCTGGGCAGGTCTGCCCAATCAGCAATGTTTTGAGCCGCTGCTTTTTATACAGTTTAAGTCGCGACGGTGGGACGGCTGCGCTGACGGACATACTGGGTGAGTAGAGAGACACACACTGCTATCCCTCTGGTCTACGGACCTTGCTGTCGGGGGGAAAAATAACGTTAATGTTCAATTTACCTAATCTTTTTGTTAGAAGTTTACCAACGTTTTGATGAGAGATAAATTAAGGGAATAAAACAATCTTACTAGACACAAAAAGCTGGAGTAACTCAGCCAAGCCGGCAGCATCTCTGGAGAGAAGGGTCAAAACGTTTTTTCAGTCTGAAGAAGGGACTCGACCAGAAACGTCACCCATTCCTTCTCTCCAGAAATGCTGCATGACCCGCTGAGTTACTCCAGCATTTTGTGTCTATCTTCGGTGTAAACCAGCATCTGCAGTTCCTCCTGACACAAAACAGCCTATGCCTTTCAATGATTGATGCCAGACCTTGAACAAATGCAGTTCAAATGGACTTTTGAATGCAATTTTGGAAGGATTGTTTCTTGAAACAAACTGCTCTAAAAGTTTGAAGGAAGGAATTGCAGATACTAGTTTAAACCAAAGATAGACACAAAATGATGGACTAACTCAGCTGGTCAGGCAGCATCTCTGGAGAAAAGAAATAGGTGATGTTTTGGGTCGAGATTGGTCTTCAGGTGTAAAAAAAACTGCATGACATCATTTTTACCATGTGATGATTTTTCCACACGTCGGTAGTCGTTGGCTCAAGAGTAACTCGGGAGAGGAACTTGGTAACTCGGGAGAGGAACTTGGTACATCGCAGAAATGAGAAGTAAACGGCAAACTTAGACATACACGTGGGAACTCGTTTAAACTTGTGGACATAAACTTGGAATCTCGTAGACAACCACGAGTTTGATTTTTTCTTTCACTCGGGATCACTCGTGGGTGGACCTGGACCGTGAGACAGGGCCATAAGGAAGTAGAAACATTTGTGTGCTTTCTTGGCCATTATGTTGTGGTAGTTGGCCCAAAGAGACAAATTTAGAATATCTCCATGTAAGGGTTAATGGAATGGAAAGATATTGAGTGTTCCCAGATCTTGGGTTCTTCCAACCTCATCTACTGTATCCGTTGTTCAAGATGTGGAGTCTTATACATAGGTGAGACCAAACGTAGACTGGGCAATCATTTCGCTGAACACCTTCACTCAGTCCGCCTGGACCTACATGATCTCCTGGTTGCCAAGCACTTTAATTCCACTTCCCATTCCCACACTGACCTTTCTGTCCTAGGCCCCCTCCATTGTCAGAGTGAGGCTAAATGCAAATTGGAGGATCAGTGTCTCTTATTTCGCTTGGGCAGCTTACAACATAGTGGTATGAATATTGATTTATCTAACTTCAAGTAACTCTTATTCCCTCTCTCTCGATCCCTCCCCCACCCAAGTCGTACCAGGTTCTCGTTCTCACCTGTTATCGTTGTCATCTTTACTTTTTTGCATATCTTTCATTCATTTGTTCTATGTCTCTCTACATCACTGTCTATATCTCTCGTATTCCTTACCCTTGACTAGTCTGAAAAAGAGTGAAATATGGGTACCCGGACGTGGCGCCGACGGACGAGAAGCCGAAGCAAAGAAGTGGAAGCCAAATAACCGAATGGGGAAACTAAGCCGAAATGGCAAATAACCTAATGGAAACTAAGCCGAAACGCCAACTAACCGAAAGGGTGGAACGCCTAAATGCAAACTAACTGAAAGGGCGGGACGCTTAAAA
The DNA here is from genome assembly GCF_010909765.2 of Amblyraja radiata. Classification (NCBI taxonomy): domain Eukaryota; kingdom Metazoa; phylum Chordata; class Chondrichthyes; order Rajiformes; family Rajidae; genus Amblyraja; species Amblyraja radiata. The sequence goes on along the minus strand of NC_045957.1, from coordinate 47,907,646 downwards.
ACCAACTAACTGAAAGGTTGCGTCGCCTAAAAGCAAACTCACCAAATGGCCACTCTGCCGAAACGCCACCTACTCGAAAGGCGGCGTCGCCGACAAGCCAACGGACCGAATGCTGCTCAACAGAAAAGTCAAATAACGGACAGGACGTTGCCGGGGGGCGGGACTTGTCAGCGATTGATCCAGACCCCCGTGTCCATCACCGCATGGAGGGATGAACATTGTCCCACACCTCTGCTTCACCCGACCCACAGCCGTGGGAGGGTGGGGGCTGTCCTGAGGGATGCGCATCTTTGGCCACTTAAAACTTGGTGCTTACGTTCTTGCAGCTGTAAGCAGTACAACAGAATAGCAAGTTTAGCAATTCAACATTAATTTCTTAGTATCATTAATGTCAATTAGTGTGTGTGTGCATGTTGGTCATTCACCGTCTCTCAGGTTATGGCATGCTGTTACGTATTGTGCACCAAGATGTGCCGTATTTCCTTCACCAAGGATTATTCGTAGTTTTGATATATCATCTAGTTCTTTAAAATCTGGGGTTGCCAGACTGAGTTTGGCAAATATGTTTTCCTTGTTTTGTCAATTTTTTGCATTTTAGGAGGAAGTGCACCTCTGTTTCAACCTCATCTGTCAAACAGTGGCCACATATTCTGTTTTCTCTTGGTTGCCAGAATCTCTTCTGTCTTCCTTTTTCAACTGCCAAATGGTGGTCACTTAACCTGTATTTTGTGAGGGTCTGTCTCTGCGTTATGTCTCTAACAGTTGAGAGATAGTCTGCCAATTTATAATCTCTTTTTAGGGCATGGTAATATACTAATCTGCTTTGGCTTTTGGTTTTTTATCCCAATGCTCCAAATAAGTTTCTTTACATTGTTTGATAATTTGGTTCACTCTAACTGGTGATTGGGGATCAGTATTGATCTGAGGCTGGTCAGGGTTGAATTGGATAGGGTTTAACTGAATAGGGGTAGTTAGTCTCAGTACCAACTGACACAGGGAACTCTTTTCTGAGTTCCCCTCTTGGGTTTGAAGGGCTTTAAACTGGAGGGTATCTGGGGGGCTAGATTTAAGGTGATTCCAAAAATTTGGTGCTCGTTTCTGGATATTTATTATCAGTGGGTATCTGCCTAATTCCGCCCTACATGCGTTTGTTGGTGTTTTTCTTTGGATATGGAGAATGTTCCAACAAAACTCCGCATGCAGGGCCTCTGTTGTATGTTTTCCCCATTTAATATAGCTATGGTGACTGAGCGGACCCCATACTTCACTACCATAAAGCTCAAAGGCTGGATTAAACTGTCAAATATTTTAAGCCAGATTTTAATTGGAATTTGGATGTTGTAGAGTCTTCTTTTTATTGCATACAGAGCTCTTCGAGCTTTCTCTTTTAGTGCATTCACTGCCATATTGAAGCTCCCTGATGCTGCAACAGTTAGACCAAAGTAAGTATAGCTCATAGTGTGTTCGATAATGATACCATTGAGAGTAAATTGGTATTTTAAATTGACGTGTCAAAAATGCAAGTTGAAAAAGATTTAAATGTTTTTTTTACACACAATTTCCATGCAAGGGAATTTTATTCTGTAATTTTATGCTTGCAAGGGCAAATTTCCATAATGTTAATGAGCCTTACATAATGTTAATGAGCATAACCAACTGTACTTGGCAGAATTGCATTAATTTGGATATTTTTTGATGTGGTTTATTTTCTCTTTAGGGACCTGGATGTTGTTCTGATTTGGCAGTGTCGTTCCACTACATCGATTCTAAAACCATGTATTATTTAGAATACTTGACTTATCATCTACGTCCGTACGGCTACATGTATAGATATAATCCAGACTCCGAAGCAAAAAAATTGGAGTGACCGTAGATTTCTGGAACTCTCTCGAGATTTTGCAGGTGACAAAATTGTCAAAATTCGTGTTAGAAATGAAGTGGCATCAGGAATTGTTTCGTGGATTTGCTTTTGTGCAAGATACACTGGACTGCATAAGCCTTGCAAGCAACAGAATTAATTTTATGTACAGTAATGACAACATGGATGGAGATTATCATATAGGAACATTAATGGGGGGGGGTTTCTTTTACTACTGGCTTGAAATAACTAAATTATTTGTATCCTGATAAATAATTTGTAGTTCCTTCATGAAACTATGGGACTACAATGTCTTGCCTCTTGATGTTTAAATACAGATGAGAATGGTCTGATTTATTTCTGGTTTGCTGGATTCTTTCAGCAGCAACTTGGGGGTTTTATATCTAGATTCTATGTTGCTTGATAAAAAATAAAATATTAAGAGTTGCTATTTACAATACTGCTGGAGGACATGCATATTGGGTATAAACATGATTAGACTTTCCTATAGGCCTTTTTGGATGGATTCATACACTAAATAGTACATTTTCTACCCACAAAACAATTAAATAGAGAGCTGTAACAGTTACAGGATGGCACCCCAAGCAGACTGTACAATACATATTAGGAGAGCAATTTGCTTTAAAGACCATAAAAAATAATCTTTGCCATTGCATATGTCCAAGGAGGAGATCCATGATGTACATAAAAAGATTTGGTTTGAAATTTAAGATTAATTAGGGGGAGTAAATTAACTGTGGGAGAGTGTAAATTGGGGAGAGCTCTGTGGCAAGTTGCCCATTCACTGTCGTTCATTTTACACTATTGGGCAAAGTCAAAACTCGCGCAGTTTTCCATTCCAAACAATAGGATGTCAGATTACCTGCGTTATATTAATATTCCTGTTTGACCTTCATGACTACTAATTCACCAAATGCAGTTTCCATCCCCACCCTTTTCCACCCTCTGCAGAGACCACTCCCTCTGCAACTCACTCATCCTTTCCACCCAAACCACCGCTCCCCAAGTACTTTCCCCTTTAAAACTGCAAGAGATAATAACACCTGTCCCTATACCTCTTCCCTCACCTCGATCCAGGGACCCCAGTAGTCTTTCCAGGTGAGGCAGAGGTACATGTGCACCTCCTCTAACCTTGTCTTCTATGTCCAGTGTTCCCGATGTGGCCTCCTGTACATCGGTGAGACAAAGCGTAGATTCGGTGACCATTTTGCCAAACATTTGCGCTTGATCCACCAAGGCCTACTGGATCTCCCAGTTGTCAAGCATCTTAACTTTTTTTTTTCCTATTGCCATACTAACCTTTGTGTCCTGGGCCTTCCCCATTGGCAGAGTGAGGCCACACTCAAACTGGAGGAACAGCACCTTGTATTCTGTTTGGGTAGTTAACAGGTATAATCCGACAGTATGAACGTTGAATTCTCCAATTTTAGGTAATTACAAATTGGAACTCTCTGTTCCCCCATTCCCGCCCCTCTGTCTCCTATACCCAACCTGGACTTGCACCTATTTCTCCCCTTCCCCTCTCCTTCTACCTATATTCCTTCCTCTAGTTTCACAATTCACAACTCTTCAATTCTTTCCATCTACGTATCAAACCCCCCTCCTTCTCACCTGTATTTACCTATTCCCTGCCAGGCTTGCACAGGTCCTGGGATGAATTTGACCATTTATGCTAAACAATATTGCTTTTTGACATTGCTAGAAGTGGCAAACAGGATATGAAATATTAAGGAACTGCAGAGAGTGAAAATCTGAAATATAAACTTTCATTGCTAGAAATATTCAGTCTGCCTAGCATGATCAGTGGAGAGAGAAATTATTATTGTTTCATAGCTCAATCTGCTGAGTATTTCCAAGATCTGTAATGTATTTGAATAATTATCTAGGTGCAATGCACCACATTTGGTGAAAGCAAGATTGCAGAGATGCTGCCTGGCCCGCTGAGTTACTCCAGCTTTTTGTGTCCATCTTCAAAATTAAATGTTAGCTGTTCAGTAACACTTGATGCCATTGCACTGCATTTATGGCTATAAGTTCAAATTGGGAAATTCTTCCATATAGGGAGATAACGTTATAAATTATTCTCCATAATATTCATAGCAAATGCACGCTTACATTCTTATGCATAAACATATTTTTGTAAATTATGCCCTTATTTATTGTTAATATATGATTGCACAAGTTTAATGTGATTTTATTTAGTATCACTGCACATCTGATTAATTAGTGTAGACTGCCCAATATGTGCACCATTGACTGGCTCTTGGCTAACCTGTGTTGAAATCAGATTTAAAATAGATGGAATAAATTTTGGATAATTACCGAATTCTTAACGACTCGGCGCTCCGGTGAGGGCGGATGGCGCGGGGCTGAGACACTCCCGTGCGGGCGGCATGGCTACCGGCTGGAAGGCGCTCCCGTGTGAGCGGCCTGGGTCCCGGCTGGAAGGCGCTCCCGTGGGGGCAGCCCGGTGCGGGGCTGAGACGCTGCCGTGTGGGCGGCCTGGCTACCGGCTAGAAGGCGCTCCGGTGAGGGCGGACCGGCTCCCGGCTGGAAGGCGCTCCCGTGGCCAGTGGATGACAACGTCGGGAGCTCGCAGGCTGGTGCCTGTTTTCTGGAGCTCCCGTTGCAACAGCTGCGTCCGCTGGACTGGAGGGCGGCAGCTTCGACCACCCCCGGGCCGCGGAGCTTGAACCGCGGGACTGATACCATCGCCGGTGGGGTATCGCCTCGGCGCAGAGGGAGAAGAGGAGGGAAGAGACAGTAACTCTAAGACTTTTGCCTCCAGGTGTTTGGTGTACTCACTGTGGTGGATGTTAATTTGTGTTTATTGTGTGTTGTTATTATTACATGTATGGCTGCAGGCAACAGCATTTCGTTCAGACCGAAAGGTCTGAATGACAATAAAGGAAATCTAATCTAATCTAATCTTAAGAGTGAGGCCTTTTTGGTTGGATAAATCATACCATCTCTCCAGCTTATTCAAATTTAAGATATTTGCCCATCATCCGTTCAGATACTTCTTTAGTTCCCTTTTGAATGCTAAAGTTGATTTTTTTCCATTGTTAACTGGGACAGTACAATGCAAATGCTGTCCAATTATGTATCAAAAGATTTGTCCTCGTCATTCTTGGCTGATTTTGCAAATCATAGTTCCACCAAAGTGAACTGCTCTGTCTGTACCACTTGTGATTTTATATATCTCAATCCGATCCTGTTGCACCCTTGTGTTACAAGGAGAATAACTTCAGCTTCTTCATTTTATCCACTTACCTAAAGTCCCCCATCACTGGAATCATTTGGTAAATCACTTCTGTGCCCCTGCTAAGCTCTTTACATATTTCATGGGGGTGGCACCAGAAATGGATGTCACACTCCAAATGTGGCTGAAACAGTGTGTCATGAAGGTTCGTCAGTACCTCCTTGTTCATGTGTTCTGCATTAGGGCTTATAAAGTCCAAGATGGTGTGTGTGTACATATCACAATCAATCACAATCACAATAATACTTTATTAGCCAAGTATGTTTTGCAAGATATGAGGAATCTCATTTGTCAAGTCAGTCATACATGTATGAATATAAAAACCACTTTCTCAAATTTCCGTGCCACTTTCACCTTTGCTTAGCACGTGTACTTTCCAAATCTGGCTGGTCTTGCATCCTTTGTAAATTTCTGCTCTCTAATTTATGTTCTCAATTTTTCAATTAGAATGCAAATCTTCACATTTTTCAATTTGAAATTATAAATGTACACTTATTTGCCCATTCTACCAGCCTTTCCAAACCTTCTTGGAGTTTATTACTATCTTCCTCACGGTTCATTATACCTTTTGCAAATTTGGAAATTGTACCTTTTGCTTCCTAGTCCAAGTCATTGCTATGTAAAAAGGAATTGGTTCCAGTACCAAACCCCAGTGAACTCCACCATATGCTTGTATCCAAAAAGAAACAACCTTACAATTCTGGAAGGTTCTGGGAGTAGGTATCTCCTTGAAACTGGTTACTGCATTAGGTGCTCTTGATATGATCTCCACGTCAGGGAGACCAAGCGAAGATTAGGCCACCGCTTTGCTGAATGCTGGCATTCGGTCTGCTGAGGCCAGAGGTTTGTATAATCACTCGTGTTGACAACCTGACATCTGTCATTTTTTTGTGTTGTGCTTTTATTCTCTATCCTTGTATTTATCCATGGAGTCTGCCTAAAATTTCCCTGCTCTTCTCCGCATGGAAATATAGCCAAACATGCGTTTGATTCTTTGAATTGTGGGGTGAAATAGAAAGAATTAATGCAATCTCTCAATTTTCTGCTCTTACGAAAGCAATAATCAGTTAACAGTAGCAGGTAACATTTGAGAGAAAAAATGAAAGTGTTGATTGCCAAATGTTCCCTTGGCACATTGTCAAAGCCCATGTGTTTCTGTTAACACTGATAGATGTTGGTCTGTCGCATGCCTTTTGATAAACTACAAATGAATATTGGAGAGCTGACTATTGACTTGATTCAATGTCTGCATTGCCCATCTGCCGACACTTAACTTTTTGAATGTCATGGCCAAATGGCCCGGTCCAACACTCCAAAAAACCAGAGCAGGCTCTTTAATGGTGAATACGCTTCAAATGTCATCCTACTGAGGCCCCATCTCCGGAACGCCGAACCTTTTTTTGAACTGTTCATAAATGTCTGAGAGTTGGACACATTTAAAAACTCTAAATTAATACATTTTTCATTATTAAAATTGAATTATGTAAGCATTGATCTGTGAAATGCATCCAGCATGTTAGTCAATCAGTGGCAGGGAGGGATGCTATGATCTCTTCCAGCTGTTTTAAACACAAATACAGAAGTCTGAAAAGTGCTGAGCCACAAACGAATAACAGTCACATGGTGCACAGTTTGATTTGGCCTGTTCCCAAAACCAAATCATTCAATTGTAAAACAGCTAACAAAAAAAAGTTATGTTTTCCGGTAAGATACTTGACTTTTTTAAAAAGATTTTTGAGTTGTTTGGATCTTTTGTGAATGAAAACAAAAATTGTATAATTAATTCAACTGTCCTTTCAATGATTGAATATTCATCTAGTTTCCTGTGTAAATGGCACTAGCATTTAATTATAATGTTTGGGTTTTTACCTACAGGGATGCTGCTTGAGTTACTCCAGCTTTTTGTGTCAATCTTCAGTTGTTTAGCCAGTTTAACCTGAGCAGTTGATTTACATGTACAACTTTTGAAGTGCTCTTTATGTTAAAATTGCACCCTGAATTTTCTGAACGTTTTTAATCAAATGCACATAAGAGAGCCGAACATTAATGAATGTAGCACAATGTGACATTTTGTTTTTTGCATTAGGACCCAAAACTGGTGTGCAGAACATGCAGTGCATGTGAAAAATTAATGTAGATGGGGAGAAGTATCTCAAATTTGGGGACTGTATGCATAACGTCATGACTGTTGGTATATCTTTTACCTTTGTAAGAAGAATATTTAATGTTTTTTTAAAGACATTTTGTTTTAAGAGTTTAGTTTCCTGTGTACAAAAGACAATTCCACCTTACATAGAATGGTCTTGAATTTAGAGCATGGGAAACTATTCTGCTTTGTTTGAATTTCACTGTGATGATGTAATAAGCTCTCTTTTTGCAGCAGACATCATGCATTCAACTCCACCTTTGCCTCACTGTAGATTACCGAGACATACATGTTACAGAGACACTCCAAAAATAAAACAACACAATGAATGCTGTGCCCCATTTATACAGTGGCATACCTTTACGACATATCGTGAAAGCAACCTTTGTTATCTGATGAACATTCATACATATGCCATCAATAATTGAATGTGGGTATACAGCTGACTTGCTGCAGCATGAATCCAGTACGTGCCAATGTGCAGCCAGCGGGTTCCATCTCAAACAGATTTTGGTCTTCGGTTGTACTCCTAAGGGGCCATCGAAGATTCTTCAGGAAACCAAGGCAAGACCTGCAGATGCTTATTTAGCTGTTTTCTGCTGGAATGTATCTGGAATCAGAACTGTTCTGTCTGGGATGTTCTTTCACAAGGCTTTATATGGTTGTTAATTAGAAGTTAAAGAAAACGACTTTTAACAGTGCAGTAAGCATTAGTAATAGATTACCTCAATTAGTTTATTAAATCATAAAGCTTCCCAGTATCCTGCAATATAGAAGATTTATAAGAGTCATGTTTGATAATCTTTAAACATAGTACAGCATAAGAACAGGCCTTTTGGCCCACAATATCTGTGCCAAAAAGTGAGTTCGGTATTCCGACTGCGCATGCCCAGGTCATAGGTCACTCGCTATAAACATATTAGGCAACTGTGGTGCTGCGTTGTGTGCAGGCCTGCGTTTTGTCCGTGGTCGGGGTCGGGCCCGGGTCTCGGGCGCTGTTGAGTTGCTGCTGGTCCATCCCCGTCCCCGTCCCCTCCCGGGTGTCCCGTCCCTGTACGGGGTGGCCTTGGGCTGGCGGGGCGGCGGCCCCAGACTTGCAGCTGGCACAGGGGGAGGCATTGGCTCCAGCTGTCGGTTGGCCCGGCGGAGTTGAGCTGGGGTTGGCGCTTCTCCACGCTGACTGTGGGCCTGGGAGCCGCTGCTCTGGGCCGGTGTCCCATCGGTCCAGACGTCTCCGGCCGCCCCCCGGATGGGGTTGGGACACTCGGTGGGGGGGGTCCAGTGGCGGTTCGGCAACGCTGTGGCACTGGGGATCCGGGTTCAATCCTGGCAGCAGATGAGGCACGGGTCTGTGTGCGCGCAACTGCTGAGAATGTCTTTCCGTAGTTCCAGTCTCCCCTACCCACCCTCCGTCTCCCACTCGCAACTGCCCCCTCTATCTCACTGTTACACCCCGCTCTCTCGCTACCTGGCACCCCGTTCCTCAATTTAATTATTTTTTCCACATAAAACATGAATAAAGATAAGAATTTATACACAGTTTATACAGTCAGCGCTTCGTTCGCTTTTTCTTTATAGCGAGTGACCTTTGACAAATCCCATGATTCCTTGCATTTTTTGGAATACCGAACTCACTTATTATTCAAACGATTCCCATATGCCTGCCCATTGTTCATATCCCTCTGTCTCCACCTATTAATGTGCCTGCCTAAATGCTTCTTAAATGTTGTTAGAATTTATTCTTTCACCTCCTGAAAGTGCATCCAGGTACCTAACACTCTGTAAAAATTAAAAATGACTTGGCTCACAAATCCCTTTAAAATTTGCCCCTCTCATCTTAAATCTATCATTTAACATTTCCACCCTGGGGAAAAGGATGACTATTTACCCCATGTGCTTTGCATAATTTCATATGTTTCTCTCACAGTGCTCCTCATCCTCCACTCCAGAGAAATCAATCCAAGTTGGTTCAACCTCTCTTTACAGCTAATACTCTTTGATCCAGGCAACATCTGTAATCTTTTGCACCCACCCCAACGACTCCACATGCTTCCTGCAATGGGGTGACCTGAATTGCAGACATTATGATGAATGTGGCCTCACCAAAGTTTTATTCAATTGCAAGATGACTTACCAACTTTTATACTCAATGGCCCAACTAGAGAAGGCACAAATACATTACACCTTTTTTTTGCCTTATCTACTTATGTTGCCAATTTCAAGGGGCTATGGATTTGCATGCCAAGGTACATCAATGCTGTGAAAGATCCTGCCATTTATCTTCTTTGTTTCTTACATTTAAACTCCCAAAGTGCTACATCTTAAACTTGTCTTGATTAAACTCCATCTGCCATGTCTCTGCTCACATTTCCCAACTGATTTATATCCTGATGTATCCTTTGACAACCTTCCTCACTATTTTACAACGCTGCCAATCTTGTGTTGTCTGCAAATTTACTAATCAGCACATTCATCTAGAAATTGCACTCAGGTTACAGTGAGAATTGGTATTTTTAGTTGAGAGCTAGCAACTTAAACTAATGAAGTATTTCTGTTTTTATCTTTAAGGATAAAAAATATTTGTGCTATTTGTGGTGAGTTTAGGATGAAATTGGAATATTTGAATTTTTTGCATTTATACGATGATTACATTCTTTATCATTTTTGTGAATCAGTTTAAATGTTTTGATTTCAATAAAAGTAAGTGATGTTTAACTATTACGATTCGCTTCAGAGTAATCTTATTAAGATGCACCTGGATTTTTCCCACAAACTGTATGCTTGTTTTCATTTAAATAGCTGTTCGCATGTTTAATCCTGATTTACCATGATAAATATTAGAACAGAGACAACAAATACTCGTCCAGATTCAAGTACAGAGTGATAAAAGAAGTGAGGTGCAAACAAAATTTTAAACAGAGATGAAGAATTAGCATATTCTGAGAGCAGTTGATGTGAGTGGTAGCTTTCTGGATGTTTAACTAAATGTATTTTGAGATTGCTTTCTGGGAAATGCCCAGAGGACATTTTGAACAAAACATACTGCTCCTAAGCAGTGCATGATAAATTACAACATAACTCTATTTAATTTATTTCATTTAGAGATACAGTGCGGAAATAGCCGCTTCGACCCACCGAATCCGCACCGACCAGTAATCCCCGCACATTAACACGACCCTACACGCACTAGGGACAATTATACATTTACACCAGCTTACTTCCTTTGGCTTCACAATTCGTACTTCTTCCATCCTTATCGCACACCTTTCTCTTACCATCTCCCCCACCCGCAGCTCTCCTTCCAGCTTCCCTCTCCTTAAGCTTCCCTCTATCTAATGAAATCTCAAACAAGCAGTTGCAACAAAGCCTGGAAACCAACAACAAACTATTTCCACCCACTCATCCCTATTTGTTAAAGGCAGTGAGTTTACCCTCCAAATACATATCTTGATTAGTGGAAAATCTGGGCTCAAAGTCTAAGCGTTTTATCATTATATGCCCGGAAGTAACATTTAAGAACTTATTTAAAAAAAAAACCTTTAACCCTGTTAGAAACAAAGAACAATTTGAAGAAGGGTTTGCCTCAAAACATCACCTATCCATGTTTTATGCTGCCTGAGTAACTTTGTGTCTTACCTTATTAGTTAGGTTCTCTCATCAATTTTCTGGGCAGGAGTTGCCAGGAAAAGAACAGGCACAACTGGTTATGATGATAAGATCAATTACGGTGCCCTCAATAATGTTTGGGACAAAGACCCATCATTTATTTATTTGCCTCTGTACTCCACAATTTGAGATTTGTAATAGAAATAATCATATGTGGTTAAAGTGGACATTGTCGGATTTTAATAAAGGCCATCTATATACACTTTGGTTTCACCATGTGGAAATTACAGCAATGTTCAAACATAGTTCCCCCCCCCCCATCAACTCTGGGTAAACGAGGTACAAGACCCTAGTGAGATCACATTTTTTGAGGGCGTAACTAGGAAAATGGACAAGGGAGAGCCAGTGGATGTAGTGTACCTGGACTTTCAGAAAGCATTGAATAAGGTCCCACATAGGAGATTAGTGGGCAAAATTAGAACACATGGTATTGAGGGTGCTGACATGCATAGAAAATTGGTTGGCAGACAGGAAACAAAGAGTAGGGATTAACGGGTCCCTTTCAGAGTGGCAGGCAGTGACTAGTGGGGTACCGCAAGGCTCGGTGCTGGGACCGCAGCTATTTACAACATACATTAATGATCTAGATGAAGTGATTAAAAGTAACATTAGCAAATTTGCAGATGACACAATGTTGGGTGGCAGTGTGAACTGTGAAGAGGATGCTATGAGGTTGCAGGGTGTCTTGGACAGGTTGGGTGACTAGGCAGATGCAGTTTAATGTGGATAAATGTGAGGTTATCCACTTTGGTGGCAAAAACAGGAAGGCAGATTGGGAAAAGGGGAAGTACAATGGGATCTGGGGGTCCTTGTTCATCAGTCACTGAAAGTAAGTATGTACAGCAGGCAGTGAAGAAAACAAATGGCATGTTGGCCTTCATAACAAGAGTTGAGCATATGAAAAAAGAGGTACAAGACCCTAGTGAGATCACACCTGGAGTATTGTGTGCAGTTTTGGTCTCCAAATTAGAGGAAGGACATTCTTGGTATTGAGGGAGTGCAGCGTAGGTTCACCAGGTTAATTCCCGGGATGGTGGGACTGTCATATGTTGATAGAATGGAGTGGCTGGACGTATACTCTGGAATTTAGGATGAGAGGGAATCTTATTGAAACATATAAGATTATTAAGGGTTTGGACATGAGGCAGGAAGCATGTTCCCGATGTTTGGGGAGTCCAGAACCAGGGGCCACTGTTTAAGAATAAGGGATAAGCCATTTAGAACGGAGATAAGGAAAGACGTTTTGACACAGGGTTGACATTCAGCGGTAATGTCTACATGGTGAAACCAAAATGTATAAAAATGACCTTTAATAAAATCTGACAATGTGCACTTTAACCACATGTGATTTTTTATTTAATTACAAATCTCAAATTGTGGAGTACAGAAGCAAATAAATAAATTATGGGTCTCTGTCCCAAACATTGTGGAGTGCTCGATAACTATGTGTTTTGACATAAATCTGTTAGGGAAGAGCCTGACATTGCATTATCCACTCGTTTCACCAGAAAAGTTCACAGGTGACTTTCTAAAAGATTTCAAATATACTATAAGAAAGCAGCTGAACAGCCTGTTTAGTAATGCTCAGAATATGTTCAGCACCCACCATGAAAAGTGAATAAGATTAAGTAAGAAGATGGATAAGCCGTTTAGCACCTCCATCCCAGTCCACCATTCAATTTCATCAAATTAATCTACCCAATCAAGGTTTCATTACAATAACACAAGTTATGTTTTTACGTGTTTATGCCGTTTTCTACTACTGAAGTCAAAAATTACTACGCCATCTTCTCATTTATTGACAATAGTTGCACGTAAGGTAATCGGGTCAAAGGGCGTGACGCATGGAGCAGCTCAATCCATGTGGAGGACATGGTAGCCTACGGGATACACTGTTAATACACGAAACACGTCCTTTATTACCTGTTAAAAACCCCCAAGATGGTCAATTTTTGCGCTGTAAATAATTGTGGAAATTTGGGAAACCGTGAGACATTTATCCTACTTTGGAATTTTTAAAGTGTGGAGAAATGATGGTAGAGAGAAGCGAGAGCTGAAGGGACAACAACAGCTAAAGTGGTTGGCGAACATTGGCCGTGCAGATATCAAGATAAAAAATATTGGGAATTATCGTGTTTGCTCACTGCATTTCATCAACAGTAAGGCATTATTTGTGTTTTTTCTTGATTCCTTTTGTATCTAAAAAGTATCAAAAGTGATAAATCTGGCTGTAAAATTTTAAAATCGCCCATGGTTCTCAAGTGAGTTTTTACTTGCAAAAAGAAAAAGCTTCTGAAGCTTAATTTAACATTTAAAAAAATTACGAAACATATGTGGGTTTTGAATTACAATTTACTCAGATGCAAGCCAAGGAATGGCATAATTGTTAGCTGTTAATTGGACATAATCGATCTCAGCAAATTGACAATATCTTTGATAGGGACTGGGTGTGTAAGTTGTCAGGACATTTTATTATTTGCCAAAATATACATCTCAATAGCATAATGATAGAAAACTTAAACCCCTGTCCCACAGTGCGAGTCCACCCACGAGTGATCCCGAGTTTAAAACAAATCAAACTTGTGGTAATGACGTAGAATTAGCGTAGCGGGAACGTCGGAACTCGTGTACGTAACTTAGCGACTCGTAACGCTAACGGCAGGTACTCGGGAAACTTGTTAACTCGTGCAAATTTTTCAACATGATTACTTTTGAAGTAAAAAATTTAAACTTTTAAACTCGTTGTAAGAACGTAGTAGCCCGTGAGTTTACCGTAGTGACTCATGAGTCTACCGTGGGCGAAATTGTTCCTGCCGTCCAAAGTATTTAATTGGTTGGAATGGGTCCTGAGGTCAAGCAAGATGCTTTTAAATAAATATCTCTTTTTTTGTTTGTGACATTAAAAGATGGGGACATGGAGATATTCTCGACCCGAAACATCACCCATTCCTTCTCTCCAGATATACAGCCTGGCCCGCCGAGTTACTCCAGCATTTTGTGTCTATCTTTGGAGATATGTGAACTGTTTCAGGGGTTTTGACAAACGTGTCGATCTAGTTAGTGAAAACAATGTTTAGCAAGAGATAAACACAAAATGCTGGAGTAACTCAAACTGAACTCAAATGCTTCAGTAACTCAAACTGAAGAAGGGTCTCGGCCTGAAACGTCACCCATTCCTTCTCTCCAGAGATGTTGCCTGTCCCACTGAGTTACTCCAGCATTTTGTGTATCTTCGGTTTAAACCAGCATCTGCAGTTCCTTCCCGCACATAATGTTCAGCAGGATGTGGTCAGAGGGTGTTGATGGAGGGAGATGCAGTGCATAATGAGATCAAACCTGCCAACCTGCTCTAGCTGAACGTCACCATCGAGAATCCCCCCCTTACAAGGGAAAATAACCGTGCACAAAATGTGTTAAACCCCCCGCATAAGATCAAAAAACAATGCGGGGCAATGTTATCAGAAACACATTAAAGAAATCGCTCAGCACTGGCATAAATGTAAAACCTAGATCCAAACGACAGCAGAAAAACTAATAAGATTGCCAGAAGATATTCCCATTCAATCTCGCTTCTTTTTATCATTTCTTTTTATTAAACATTGATGAAAGTCTTCGCTTCAGAGGCAGGGGTCTGTCCCTAAAATCAACGATAAATGAAGATTGGTCTGCATCAGGTATTTTTTTAATCAAATATCTGGTGTTACACTTCCCATCTCAATGCTCGGTAGAATTAATGCCATAAAAATGATTTTTCTTCCGCAATTACTGTACCTCTTTCAATCAATCCTGATATATCTCCCCCAAATTTTTTTTAAAAAGTTGATTCTATTGTTAAAAGTTTTATTTGGGATTATAAGATTATAGGGATTATTTGGGATTATAAAAATCATAGAATAAGTAAAAAACATTTATGTAAATCCAAGACGAATGGAGGATTAGTTTTACCAAAATATGAACTTTTGGTTGGAAGATATGGATCAGCAACCAGACTGGTTAAAGATGGAAAAGGAAGATTGTTTGCCTTTTGAAATTGGCTCGATTCTGTTAGCTCCCACAAAATGGAATAACAAAACCTATAGTGAAAACCCTATAATATACAGTGGTATACGAATTAGGAAACAATTAAAAAATACATTAAAATTGGATAATTTATCACTTTCTCTCCCCATTGTAAATAATCCTTCATTTAAACCTTCTGTGTTGGATAAAGGTTTTGTACAATGGAAAAGTTATGGAATTAAAAAGGTGGGACATCTTTATAAGAAAAGTTTTTTTTCTTTCATTTCAGGAGTTACAACAGAATTATGGATTACATTCAAATAATTTTTTTAGATATTTACAACTTAGAGATTATGTTAAATCACACACAAATCACATACACAAGAATACAGAACTAGAGAGCCAGAGACTCTTGATGAATGTTTGAATAAACATCCTAATACAGATAAATTAATCTCACATTTATAATACTCTTTTAGATAGTGAGGTCTCGCTGACGGAATAATATTGATAAGCATGGGAAAATGAATTAGATCAACCTATAATGAAAGATATTTGGGATGAAAGTCTACAACATATACATCAATGCTCGTTAAATGCCAGACATTCATTAATATAATTTAAAGTACTACATAGCCTGCATTATTCTAAAACAAAATTAAATAGAATTTTTCCAAATATCTCCCCTGTCTGTGACAAATGTCAATATTCAGCGGCTAATTTAACCCATACTTTTGTAAATTGTATAAAAATTCGAAATTTCCGGAAGGACATTTTTAAAATGATTTCCGAAGTTGTTAATATCCAACTGGATCCCGACCCTAAACTAATAATACTAGGAATATCAGAACGATGCCTAAAACTTACAAGCCAAAGAAATTTCCTTGATTATAGTATAATAATTGGGAAAAAATGAATATTAAAATTTTAGAAAAACCCAACAACCCCCACAATTAAAATGTGGATTATGGAGATGTCGGAACCTTACATTTGGAAAAAATTAGACTTGTCTTAATTGACAAACCAGAATTATTTGCTAGAATATGGTCTCAATTTATAGATTATTTGAAGGGGTAGATTGGTCCAGCACGGGAGCCTGACTGAAACTTGAATCCAGGATTAGATGAATAGTTACGTTTTATAACCTACGGACCTATCTCCTAAACTGTATTATTGATAATTTACTCTTTTTTTAAAATTCTCTTTTTTTTTCTTTCCTCTCTTTCTATCTATAAATAAAAATAAATAATTAGAAGCAGTGTTAATACGTAATTGATAAATGAGGACCCCAGCTATTTTGATAGCTGGGACCCCGTGATCCCAGATACTAACAATATGTAATTGTTAAACAGTCTGTATTGGTTTTGATTATGATATGCATATGCTTCTAATAAAAATATTATTATAAATATCTGGCGTTAGATATCTGACGGCTTGTTTCTGGTGATTACATTAACGTGACTCTGACCTCTTGCAGGCGGAGGAGTGACCAGGGCAGCGCTCAGTTAAAGACTGCCCACGGTAGACTCATGAGTCACTATGGTAATCTCACAGGCTACTACGTTCTTACAACGAGTTTAAAATTTAAATTTTTTTTCTTCAAGAGTAAATTTGACTCGTGGAAATCTTTCATCATGTTGAAAGCTTTTCACAAGTTAACAAGTTTCCCGAGTACCTGCCGTTAGCGTTACGAGTTGCTAAGTTACGTACACGAGTTCCGACGTTCCCGCTACGTGTATTCTACGTGATTACCACGAGTTTGGTTTGTTTTAAACTCGGGATCACTCGTGGGTGGACTCGCACCGTGAGACAGGGCCATTACTTTTCCACACACCACTCGTAAGTCTGGAGAATTATTTGGATGTATACACTAGTGTCGTATAACCAACCATTTGCAAACTGATTGTAAGCCTCAGATGACTTGTAGACCTGAAAATTATTTGCTGTGTATGTACTGCACGTTGAGATGAGGTAGGCCATGATGTCCATGGAATTAAGTTCTGGCAGTTGAGAGATTTCATGGGATCTCTCAGCTTCCGGCACTAAGTAAGGGTCAATACCAATCAAGGAAACTTTTTGGACATATCGTTCGTACTCCGCAATTGCTAGATTTGAGGCATACTGCGACAATTGAACGGATACAGGGGGCAGAAGACGGGCCCGCTACGCTGGAAGCCATGGTAAGTGCTTACCTGCAGTTCACCAAGTGTACTCCAGTTGGCATTGCGTGGCAACAGTACGGGTCACGGGTCGTGACCTTGACTGCCATGCAACCTCCCTATACTGTGGCCAAAATCAGGTTTGAATATTGTGGAGAGAAATGAAGTTACCATTTTTGGTTGATGATCGTACATCAAAATTGGCAAAAATCTAGATGTAAGTTTTAAAATGCAGGTAAATGGTGGGTCCTGGGGGAGGTGAAAACATTTTCAAAATATGTGGCCCGATCGGGCGCCGGGGACAGCTGAACCCCGAGGGAAACCCGGTCCAAAGATCCGGTCCGCGGGCGCCGCATCCGTCCTCGCGCTTCACCTGGGGGAGGGTCAGGGCTGCCCTCCTCAAAGATGGCGGCGCTGCTGGCAGGAACCCAGCGGTAAATGGACGGGACTGGACATTGGAGAGGGAGAGGGAGGTGGGGACTGAGTGGATGTGGAAACGGGTGAGAGGCGTGATGGAATGGGGAAAGGGAAGGAGAGAGGGAGAGGTGGAGGAGAGGAGGGGAGCTGAAGGAGGGGGAGAGAGGAGGGGAAGCTGAAGGAGAGGAGGGGGTGCTGAAGGAGAGGAGGGAGAGCTGGAGGAGAGGGGGATGAGGTGGAGGGGGGGAGATGAGGTGGAGGAGAGAGGTGGGAGGAGAGGGGGTGGCAGGAGAGGGGAGAGCTGGAGGAGAGGGGGGAGAGCTAGAGGAGATGGGGGGGGTGATGGGGAGGAGAGGGGGTGAGGGGGGGAATGAGGTGGAGGAGAGAGGTGGGAGGAGAGATGGAGGAGAGGGGGGAGGATAGAGGGGTGAGAGGTAGAGGAGAGAGGGGGAGGTGGAGTAGAGGGGGGAGGTGGAGGAGAGAGGGGGGTGAGAGGGGGAGGGGGGGGGGGAACTTGTTACAGCGTTAAAATAAAGAACTGTTTCATTTGAAAAACGAAAGCATTCAAGAGTCTGTATGTCATAGACACTACAATGTTACCTAAAACATAGTAATCAATAATTATACAGTATATCATTTATACTTAATTGAACAAAAATCTCATAATCATATTGGCTTTATTGTATAGTTGACGCAGATCCATTTCAAATTCTGTAGCTGACATTGATTTTTTATTGAAAGAAATTTTGATTCACTATGTCAAATTCAAAGGATGCAAAGGGTGTGAAGCACAAAAGGACTGCAAGCTGGTTTAAAGTTGAATGGCTTAACAAAATAGTAAAAACTGCTACACCAAAAGCTCATGGGGTCATATATTTGCACAAGAATTCAGTGCACACACACATTTCTAACAGCATAAAAAATTGCACAATACAAGATTTATGCGCACACAAAAACTACTAAATATTAGAGGGAACATTGGTGGTGAATGCCTGAAATACATGCTGGCGGTGGTGGTGGTGAAGGCAGATATGATGGATGTATGTACAGGTATATATGAGACTTTTGAATAAGCACAAAAATATGGAGTGATATCTATCAGGCAGATGTGGGTTGGTCATGGCATCATGTTTAGCTCAGACATTGTAGGCCGAATGGCCTGTGCTGTACTGTTCTATATCAGAGCAACTTGGAAAATTAGCAGGTGTGGGCTGTTCAGCCATACAACGTGATTATGGCTGGGCATTCGAATTCAGTATCTGTTCCTACTTTCTCCCTGTATCCCTGCTCAACTTTGAAACATCTCAAACTTGTCTAGATTAAAGAGTCAGCCTGTCCTCTTTTTAACCATTGGTAAATTCAGCTGAATTTTATCTCCCAACCAAAATCACATCCATTCCTGCTGGCAGTCGAGGCCAATCCCTTTCCTACATTAGGGAAAGCCCTGCATCATTGGACACTCCCATCCCCCAATGATACAGATACCTATCCCATCACCCAATCAGATGTTCAGTTGGAACTTGTCCTCCTCCCAAAATCTCTAGCGCTACAACTGAGGAAAAGGGAATTCATAATGGAAAATGTTGATACAATACAGATGCAAATAGCGGGCATTTGGACATTTTATTAAAGATCCTCTTCTTAGACATTAAAACACAAATTATGTATTATTTACATTTCTAATTGATCCACAATCCAAGCAAATAAACTAATTTCTGTGACAATCCTGCACAATTGTCGGAAGATCTTGAATGGACACTGCAAAATAGAAGCAAATCTATAATTTTCGATGCTTTTAATGAACTGCTTATCTCTCCCTTACTTCCTGAATGATTTATGGATTGTTAAAGTTAGTTTAAAGTCAGAATGGTGTAACTGATAACTCAACTGTGTTATTTCTTGACTGATCGCTTATGTCCTTTAAATAAAAAGTTAGATAAAAACATACTGGAATAACTCAGTGGGTCTGGCAGCATCTCTGGAGAACATGGATAGGTGATGTTGGGATCTTTTTTCAGACTGATTCAGTCTGCTGAGTTACTCCAGCACCCCATGTCGTTTCACCCTAAAACCAAAGATCCTATAGCGGAGCAAGATGGACTACTCCTACGAAAAACACATAGTACGGCCATGGGCAGATTCATGGGTATTTATAGGACCCATTTCCGTAACCAGCTTCCGTCCATCTTGCTTCCGCCCAAAGACAGGATCTTTGCTTCCGCCTCCGCACTCGTATCTTTGGTTTAGACTGCGTTGTCAAGGGAAATAATAAAGTTGGATTCAATTTACCATTCCAAAAGAGTCTGCATTTGTATATTTTTACAGGGCAAGAGAAAGAGGACAGGGTGGGTGGGATTGACTGGATTGCTGTTGCACAGACCCAGTAGGATACATGAACTAAATGGCATGTTTCTTCGCTGTAACCATGCTGTGATTTCTAAAACTGGTAAAACAGAACATTGACAAAATAGCCCAGGTAATATGCACCCAATGAAACTATCTTTTTCTCACACATGTTTAGAAATGTATTTTGCAGCAAGATTTTACAAGGATTTTCTCTTTTGTTCCCAAGGTGCTCACACAAAATATTAACTGTACAGTGTTTGAAGTGTTGCCAAAAGATCAACTTGCTTCGTTTAACATGTAAATAGAGTGCAGCGATATTTTGAAGTACAGGTGCAGCACACTCTGACAAGAAAACAGTGGCATAGCTGGTAGAGCTGCTGCCTCACAGCGCCAAAGAACCCGATTCGATCCTGACTTCCGAAACTGCTTGTATGGAGTTTGCACGTTTTGCCTTTCACTGCATGAGTTTCCCCTGGATGCTCCGGTGTCCTCCCACATCCCAAAGCCATGTGGGTATGTAGATTCATTGACCTCTGTAAAATTGTCCCTAATGAAAAGAGAGCAGATGAGAAAGTGGGATAACATAGAGCTAGTATAGACAGGTGATCAATGGTCATTATGGACTTGGTAGGCCAAAATACCTGTTTCCAGGCTGTATCTCTTTAACAAAATCACCTGGGGAGTGACTGATAATTTAACCTGTCATAGTTTCTGAATACATGTAGGAATATTGAATTGTTTTATGGTTATTTTCAAGTGGTGCAGTCAATTAAAACTTGTTATCCACGGATGCACTACCTCCCCTGATCTATTCTTTTGCCAAACTGGGATGAACAATTGTTGTAGTTCATCCATGCGGTCTTTAAATGCCTTCCATTGCATATCCACCGTCAACCCTTTAAGAATCAATTGCCAGTCAATCTTAGCCAATTCACGTCTCATACCCTCAAAGTTACCTTTCTTTATGTTCAGAACCCTTGTTTCTGAATTAACAATGTCACTCTCCATCCTAATGAAGAACTCAACAACATTATGGTCACTCTTGCCCAAGGGGCCATGCACAACACAACTGCTAACTAACCCTTCCTCATTACTCAATCCCCAGTCTAGAATAGCCTGCACTCTCGTTGGTTCCGATACATGTTGGTTTAGAAAACTATCCCGCATACATTCCAAAAAATCCTCTTCCTCAGCACCCCTGCCAATTTGATTCACCCAATCTATATGTAGATTGAAGACACCCATTATAACTGTTTTACCTTTGTTGCACGCATTTCTAATTTCCTGGTTGATGCCATCCCCAATATATAAGGTGAATGCATAGACTTTTTCCCGGGATATGTGATTCAAGAACTAGTGGGCATTGGTTTAAAGCAGGGGTGTCAAACTACCGGCCCGCGAAGGGGTCCAATCCGGCCCATGGTAAAAAAAACATTCCTGTGCAGATGGTGTGATAGGTGAGACGCGGCTGTGATCCCAGCACCGACCCCTGAGGCACCGCTCACACCTCCCACCGCTCTGTCCACACCCCATGGAGTTTTAACCCCGGCCCGGAGGAGTGGACCGGGTGAGTGGGAGCGTCGGTGCCGCCTCCGGAGCCGCGGGGATGAATCTCGGGCTAAGGCTCCGCTCCGATGCCCGACCCCCGGGTCACTGTCCATCACCTCCCCCGGACACCAGCTGCACACAGAGCACCTGGGCGGGCCCGCATTCCCAGAGGGGGCACGGAGTAGAGGCGGGGGGGGGGGTTGGAGAGGGAACTGGTGTATGGTAGATTGCTGGTGGGTGTGGACTTGGTGGGCCGAAGGGCCTGTTTCCATATATAAATGTTTTACACCCTCCCCCCCCCCTCAGTCGCTACACTCCCTCGCAATTTCTCACTCTCAACTCTCACCCAAAGTTGGCAGCATTGTGAGGTAATAAATGTCTGATGTTAATGAGTACATCTCATGAAAGTGATCCTTGTGGGATTTTCACAGGTGACAGAAACGAACAAACACATACAAAACAACAAGGAGCAGTGCACCGTGGCAGCCATCATCAGCGCCTGCCAGACAAGCTACATTTTAATGTTCTTTTATTTCCATATAAATCTGCTAATTTTGTAATAGGGAATATGAAGCTTCATTCTTAAATCTTGGATATTGGGCATCTTAACATAGCTTTAAAGCGTATATTTGGTTCTCCATGTTTTCAACCATTAATTAGCTGTCAATGAAATAAAAAAATATATATTTTTGCACACTCAAAGTCAAAAGTTAATTTTATTGTTTCACATGCCCCCGAAGGTACAGTGAAATTAATTCGCTACTCATTCACACGGTTCAGTTTTTTACATTGCCATACCCGACAAACTCATTATCAAGTCCTAAAACCTCGGCCTCTGTACCTCCCTTTGCAGCTGGATCCTTGACTTTCTCATCAGCAAAGTTCAATCTCTGTGGATCGGTAACAGCATCTCTTCCTCCCTGACCGTCGACTCAAATGCACATTAACATTGTGTGCTTACCCCCCGTTCTACTCTCTTTAGACCAATGACTGCATGGCAAAGCAGAGCTCCAATGCATCCTATAAATATTTACACCATTGTTGTTGGTCAAATCGCATGTGGTGATGAGTCAGGGTAAAGGAGAGAGATAAAACAACTGTTTGAATGGTGCCGCAACAACAATTTCTCACTCAGCATCAACAAACTTCAGATAAAAGGTACTGTAATCAGCAGATATCTTCAGAAAGGGGAAGTCGGGAGACCAGGAGTTAGCGTTGTAAGAATTATCAGTTTCACATTCCTGCGCATTAACATCTCAGATGATTTGGCATAGGTGTAATCACAAAGATGGTATGCCACTGCTCCTATAATAAATTTAAAGCAATTTAGTAAGCCATCAAATATTCTAACAAACTTCAATTGGCTGTACTATTTGAAATTAAACATAAATAATTCAATGCAAAAATATATTCAGAAACTATGACAAAGATCAGCCAGGTTTTCCAGGTGCTTTTGGGCTTGGAATGTGCTGCACCTGTTCTGCAAAATATCACTGCACTCTATTTTGGATCAGGCTCACACCACCAGATTCATGAACTGTTACTTTCCATTAGGTTCCTGAGCCGATCTGCACAACCCGAATCCTACCTCAACAACAGAACATATGGACTACTTCTTGCTTTACAATTAACATGTTTTCTCATTGAATTTCTGCACTAATGTCTTATTGTGCAGTCTTTTCATTGCCTTGAATGATATGTTTTTGTGCGTTGTCGGAGTCCATGTGCCTGTGAGGCTGCTACAAGATTTCCATCATACCTTTACACACCGTACTTGTGCACATGACAATAAACTTGACTTGACTTAATGGTTTTCGCAGTTTGAGCGCTGGGATTCTGTGTATTCGGGAACTCAATCATATTTATATTGTTTTGGGGTTTTTTTGTGACAATCGGGCCCTTGAATCTAAACCAGTTCTCAAAGAAATTCTATTAATCCCACTCCTCATTTATTTCCCTGCAATCTATTCTCTCACCCTTGCCCAGTAATTTACAATTACCAATTAACCTGCAAAACAGCATGCCTTTGGGAAGGGGAAGGAAACTGGAGAACCTGAGTGGAATTTTTGTGGTAAGGAGAACTTGCAAACTCTATACACACATAATCTGAGACAGAATCAAAGCCAGATCACTGAAGGCCTGCACAGTGGCACTAACTGCTGGCCCAGCCAATGCTGATATGTTAATCGAAAAATATCTTATGGAAATTCCTGGTTTATGTTTAAATTTTGATTAGATTTGATAGAGTGGGTCATGTTAAGTGCTTCTACCATTTTTGGAATTAATTATATTGGAGATATTTGCACAACCTAGCAATTCCTATGGAAATCAGAATTTCCAAGAAGGCTATTTCATGAAACTATACCGAATTAAAATCGGGTGCGCAGTAGAGAGCATGCTGACCGGTTGCATCGTGGCTTGTTTCGGCAACTTGAGCGCCCTGGAGAGGAAAGGACTACAAAAAGTAGTAAACATGCCCAGTCCATCATCGGCTCTGACCTCCCTTCCATCGAGGGGACCTATCGCAGTCGCTGCCTCAAAAAGGCTGGCAGTATCATCAAGGACCCACACCATCCTGGCCACACACTCATCTCCCTGCTACCTTCAGGTAGAAGGTACAGGAGCCTGAAGACTGCAACGACCAGGTTCAGGAATAGCTACTTCTCCACAGCCATCAGGCTATTAAACTTGGCTCGGACAAAACTCTGAACATTAATAGCCCATTATCTGTTATTTGCACTTTATCAGTTTATTTATTCATGTGTGTATCTATATTACTAAAAGTCTGTTATTGACTGGTTTTGGCCATCTGTGCTGCGATTTCCGAGAGAACGCCGCCACCTACGGCTGTCATTTTGGGCCACCTTGCTCAGAGCCCCCCTCCGCCGCATGTGTGCCGAGGATTTTTCCCGTAGATTAAAAATGACAGAGATATTAATATTTTCACAAAATTCCCCATTCTCTCTGCTGCCCCCGCTGGCGGCAGGGGGGAGGGACTATAAAACCAGGAAGTGGTGTGCCTCAATCAGTGTCTGCAAGCTGGAGGAAGGCAGAGGGTCACGTTTCTCTGAGCTGTGAATAACACTGAACACATGTCTACTCAAATGTAAGTGCCCTTAGTGGTTCTAAAATGCCTGCAGAATGTGTCTATTGGTTCTAAAGCCTGCAAAAAAATGTCTATTGGTTCTCAAGCTTGCAAAAAATGTCTATTGGTTCTAAAGCTTGCAAAAAGTATCTCTATTGGTTCTAAAGCTTGCAAAAAATGTCTATTGGTTCTAAAGCTTGCAAAAAAATGTCTATTGGTTCTAAAGCTTGCATAAAATGTCTATTGGTTCTAAAGCTTGCATAAAAATGTCAATTGGTTCTAAAGCTTGCAAAAAGTGGCTATTGGTTCTAAAGCTTGCAAAAAATGTCTATTGGTTCTAAAGCTTGCATAAAAATGTCAATTGGTTCTAAAGCTTGCAAAAAGTGGCTATTGGTTCTAAAGCTTGCAAAAAATGTCTATTGGTTCTAAAGCTTGCAAAAAAATGTCTATTGGTTCTAAAGCTTGCAAAAAAATGTCTATCGGTTCTAAAGCTTGCAAAAAAAGTCTATTGGTTCTAAAGCTTGCAAAAAAATGTCTATTGGTTCTAAAGCTTGCAAAAAAATGTCTATTGGTTCTAAAGCTTGCAAAAAGTGTCTCTATTGGTTCTAAAGCTTGCAAAAAGTGTCTATTGGTTCTAAAGATTCCAAAAAAAGTGTCTATTGGTTCTAAAGCTTGCAAAAAAGGTGTCTATTGGTTCTAAAACTTGCAAAAAAAGTCTATTGGTTCTAAAGCTTGCAAAAAATGTCTATTGGTTCTAAAGCTTGCAAAAAATGTCTCTATTGGTTCTAAAGCTTGCAAAAAAATGTCTCTATTGGTTCTAAAGCTTGCAAAAATATGTCTATTGGTTCTAAAGCTGGCAAAAATATGTCTATTGGTTCTAAAGCTGGCAAAAATATGTCTATTGGTTCTAAAGCTTGCAAAAAGTGTCTCTGTTGCTTCTAAAGCTTGCAAAAAATGTCTCTATTGCTTCTAAAGCTTGCAAAAGGTGTCTCTATTGCTTCTAAAGCTTGCAAAAGTGTCTATTGCTTCTAAAGCTTGCAAAAATTGTCTATTGCTTCTAAAGCTGGCAAGAAAATGTCTATTGGTTCTAAAGCTTGCAAAAAATGTCTATTGGTTCTAAAGCTTGCAAAAAGTGTCTCTATTGGTTCTAAAGCTTGCAAAAAAAATGTCTATTGGTTCTAAAATGGTTCATACTAGCACTCCAGAAAGCACCCCCCCCCCCCTCCCCTGGTTGCCTTGGCTTGGGTATGTCTTGAAATTGAAAGGCACTGCTTACTGCAAATGGTGGCATGAAGTTGAAAGGCACTACTTACAGCAAATGGTGGCTTGGGAGCTTTGGCTTGAAGTTGAAAGGCACTATTACTGCAAAAGGTGGCTTGGTTGTTTTGGCTTCAAGTTGAAAGGCACTACTTACTGCAAATGGTGGCTTGGGTGTGTCTTGAAGTTGAAAGACACCACTTACTGCAAATGGTGGCTTGGGTGTGGCTTGAAGTTGAAAGACACCCCTTACTGCAAATGGTGGCATGAAGTTGAAAGGCACTACTTACTGCAAATGGTGGCTTGGGAGCTTTGGCTTGAAGTTGAAAGACACTACTTACTGCAAATGGTGGCATGAAGTTGAAAGCACTACTTACTGCAAATGGTGGATTGGGAGCTTTGAATTGAAGTTGAAAGGCACTACTTACTGCAAATGGTGGCTTGGGAGCTTTGACTTGAAGTTGAAAGGCGCTATTACTGCAAATGGTGGCTTCGTTGCTTTGGCTTGAAGTTGAAAGGCACTACTTACTGCAAATGATGGCTTTGATTGATTGATTATACCTTTAATAATCCTTTACAGGAAATTACAGTGCCACGACAGCTTCAAGACAGACATAACACCACACAAATAGCTTCCATACTTAACAAGTTAAAATACAAGTTAAAATACAAGTTAAAATACAAATAATGAAAAAAAGTGCAGTTATTTATGCGCATTATATAACCTTATAGCAGCTGGTAAACAGGACTTCCTATGTCTCTCAGTTTTGCACATTGGTGCAATCAGTCTCTGACTGAAAATGCTGCTCTTGATCACCTTCAGGGCATGGAGTGGGTGAGTGGGGTTGGTCATTATTGAACCCAGTTTGTTCAGAGTTCTGGCCTCTGCCACCTGCTGGACCGTTCGTTGCTCAGCCCCGACCACTGAGCCGGCCTTCCTGATCAGCTTGTCCAGTCTGTTTTTGTCCGCTATGCGGGCGCCATCTCCACAACAGGCCACAGCAAAAAACAGAGCACTGGCCACCACTGAATGGTAGACACTGCACAGTAGGGGTTGGCAGATGTTAAATGACCTCAGCCTCCTTAAAAAATACAGTCGGCTTTGTCCCTTCCTGTACACCGCCTCCATATGACACTTCCAGTCCAGCTCACTGTCAAGCTGCACACCAAGGTACCTGTGGTTAGCGACCACCTCCACCTCAGTGCCCTTAATCGTGATTGGTGTTGCTTGAGTCCTCCTCCTCCCCCTCCTGAAGTCCACAACTATCTCCTTGGTTTTTGTGGTGTTAAGATGGAGGTTATTGTGTGCACTCCACTCCACAAAGTTACTTATTATGTCTCTATACTCCTCCTCATTGCCCCCTTTACTGAGGCCGACAACAGCTGTGTCATTGGGTGTGGCTTGAAGTTGAAAGGCACTACTTACTGCAAATAGGGGGCGTGGGTGCATTGGCTTGAAGTTGAAAGGCACTACTTACTGCAAATTGTGGCTTGAAGTTGAAAGGCACTACTTACTGCAAATGGTGGCTTGGTTGCTTTGGCTTGAAGTTGAAAGGCACTACTTACTGCAAATGGTGGCTTGGGAGCTTTGAAGTTGAAAGGCACTACTTCCTGCAAATGATGGCTTGGGTGTGACTTGAAGTTGAAAGACACCACTTACTGCAAATGGTGGCATGAAGTTGAAAGGCACTACTTACTGCAAATTGTAGCTTGGGTGCTTTGGCATTAAGTTGAAAGGCATTACTTACTGCAAATGGTAGCATGAAGTTGAAAGGCACTACTTACTGCAAATGGTGGCATGAAGTTGAAAGGCACTACTTACTGCAAGTGGTGGCATGAGAGCTTTGGTTTGAAGTTGAAAGGCATTACTTACTGCAAATGGGGGCTTGGGTGCTTTGGCTTGAAGTTGAAAGGCACTACTTACTGCAAATGGTGGCTTGGGTGCATTGGCTTGAAGTTGAAAGGCACCACTTACTGCAAATGGTGGCTTGATGTTGAAATGCACTACTTACTGCAAATGGTGGCTTGGGTGCTTTGGCTTGAAGTTAAAAGGCACTACTGCAAATGCACTTACTTCCTGTTTGCACTATATATTGATTTTAGATAAAACGCTACCACTTACGGCTGTGATTTTTGGCCATCTTACTCAGTCCCCCTCCTCTGAGCAGGTGCAGAGAATTCTTCCCATCAATGAAAAATAAAAGTGTTATTAGTTTTTTTTTAAATGTTGAGAATCTCTCTCCTGTCAATCACTCCATGAATAATAATAATAATAATAACTTTATTTATAAAGCACTTTAAACAACTGCAGTTGCCACAAAGTGCTGTACATGAGAACTCATGAACAAAATGCTATTACAAACAATTAAAAACCATTAAAAACCGTAAAACGAAGGACTATAAAAAACACACTAAAAATTAAAAGACATTAAAAGCACTAAAAACAGGAGCAATGCCTCAGCCAGTGTCGAAAGCCAAAGAATAAAAATGTGTTTTTAGGGAGGATTTGAAGATGGACAGTGAGGGGGCCTGTCTGATGTGCAGCGGCAAGGTGTTCCAGAATGAAAGCCGCACCTTTTCCGGTGGGGGGGGGGAGGGGTTATAAAACCCGGAAATGTGGGTGTGGCTCAGTCTCTGCAAGATGGAGGAGGGAGAGGTCATGACTCACTGTCATTAGTGGCTTTGCACCCTACTTCAAATGGTATGAAACTGCACTTGAATTTGGTGGCCTTGCACCCTGCTAGAAGTGGTAAGAAACTGCACTTGAATTTGGTGGCCTTATACCCTGCTTGAAATAGAATTTCAAGGATTAGCCGTGAGTCAACTACCAGCCCACCAGCCATGAGTGAGTGAGTTGCCAGCACAACAGGCTTGATTGACTGAGACGCCAGCCCAAGAATCCATTTGGCGCACAATTTGCATACTAGCCCTCTGGAAACCAGTCCCTTCAGCCCACAACACCCATACTAGTGCTCCAGAAAGCCCCCCCCCCCAACTGGCCACCAATATTAGAATTGGTGGAGAGGTGGAATATTGCGTTGGATGACCAGCCCTCCTGTGTGATGCTGGGACCCAACGGGTCCCACTTAGTCTAGTATATTTATATAATGGTATGTGGACACACTGATCTTTTTTGTAGTCAATGCCTACTATGTTCTCTTGCATTTGCAGTTTCTTGTGTCTCCAGTATATCTGCTTATTTAGGTTTAAGCTTACCTAAATCAATATTTATTTTGAAAATGAATTCTTAAAAAAGCAGCTGCAACAAAGCCTGGAAACCAATAACAAACAATTTCCACTCATCCCTATTTGATAAAGGCAGGGAGTTTACCCCACAAAATACACATCTTGATTAGTGGAAAATCTGAGCTCAAAGTCTAAGCGTTTTATCATTATATGCCCGGAAATAACACTTAAGAACTTATTAAAAAAAATAATATTTAACCCTATTAGTTAGTAGAAACAATGAACCATCTGATGAAGGGCCCAGCCCCAAAACGTCACCTATCCATGTTCTACAGCAGGTGTCAGCAACCTTGTTCTGCATAGGGACCAGGACCCATGTTTGTGAGCGGATGGTGGGCCACATCTATCGCCATAGTTAATAAATGGAGGTAATATTAATACATACTAACTAAACTTTGGCTTAGACTAAGTGGGACCTGTTGGGAGAGGAGGGAAAGGGGGTGTGTGGCAGAGGGGGGGGGGGGGGGGGGTGGTGTGGGGGGGGGGGGGGGGGGGGGGGCAAAAAGAAAGAACTCTAAGCAAGCCTGACCAGGACTTTGAGCCATTTTTTGATGGAGTATATCTTGTCTACAGGAGTAACACTCATCAGAATTTTAAGGTGATTCTAAGTTTAGGTTATGAAGAAAGGTTACATAAACTTGATTTGTATTTCCCCCAAGTTGAGGGGCAATTAAACCTTGCACATATTACGATAAAGGATTTAAAAGGACAGATACAGAAGAACTACTCAGACCAGTGGTGAAAATAAAGAACAAAAAGGATATAATCTCAAATTGAGGGCTCAGCACTGTAGCAGAGAATCAGGAAGTATATTTTCCATGGTGATGTGCAATTTGTTCCCTAAAACGCTGTGTTTGCTCAAGAGGGATATTTATCAGCTGAGGATATGAAGAATATGGTATCCAGTGCCCTCCGTAATGTTTGGGACAAAGACCCATCATTTATTTATTTGCCTCTGTATGCCACAATTTGCGATTTGTAATAGAAAAAAAAAATCACATGTGCTTAAAGTGCACATTATCAGATTTTAATAAAGGCCATTTTTATACATTTTGGTTTCACCCTGTAGAAATTACAGCAGTGGTGGAGTCCCCCCATTTCAGGGCACCATAATGTTTGGGACACAGCAATGTCATGTAAATGAAAGTAGTCATGTTTAGTATTTTGTTGCATTTCCTTTGCATACAATGACTGCTTGAAGTTTGCGATTCATGGACATCATGGGCGATGTTCTGCCAGGCCTGTATTGCAGCCATCTTTAGCTTATGCTTGTTTTGGGGGCTCGTCCCGTTCAGTTTTCTCTTCAGCATGTAAAAGGCATGCTCAATTGGGTTCAGGTCGGGTGATTGACTTGGCCACTCAAGAATTGACCATTTTTTAGCTTTGATTCCTGGGCCGCAACATTGGGATTTCTTGAATCAGCCCGGTGATTGAGACAATCCCTGCGGAAATGTCCAAACTCTTTGCACGCATGACACCGTGCCTCTCCCCAACTCCAATGCACACAGTAGGGATCACCATCATGCTCCACAACAAAGCTCTCCTCAGCGCCTGACCCCACTCCCACCTTCATGAATACCCGCCTCTTGAAACTCAGGATCCCTTTAAGACACGAGTCACTTCAGGTCTCAGAACCGGTCTCACGGTGACACCCACGGTTCCACCGGTACAAAGATCCCCCCACCATGATTCTCTTCTCCAAAGCTAGGGCCACATCCACCTGTGACTTTAATATAATCTCACACTTCCCCCTTGCAACCTCGGCAGAGGCAATCACATCCTTCTGGAAAAGATCATGCAGACCCTTTGTTATTGCATCCCTGTTCCATCGCTACCTGGTTTGGACTGAGATCCCGTGTTTTTTCCCCCCCAAATCAAGTCAACAAGTCATCCTCATCCTACCAAAGTCTTAGCCAAAACCCGCAACTCTGAGTCCGAGACCGAGCCGCCGCCATCCTGACAAGGATACAAAACCAGCACCAGGGACATCAGCAGTCTCAGTTCAAGAGCAATCTCAGAGTCAGTCTCAGTCCAAATAAGCAACAGAAGCAGTTCTCTCCAGCCGAGCAAGGAAATGCCCGCGCTCAACTTCACTGCCGAGAGCAGCTCTTGGGAGGCTTTTCACAGCCCTTACGAGCCTTCGGTAACTGCCGGAAGTGAAAAGTACCTTCTCTTCATTAAGCCCAGGCAGCCTGCTCTGAGCAAAACGATATGGGAGTAGGGGTAAAGTGTTAGAAACGACAAAAACAACGCGACTTTCCTACTCCCGTCTGCAGAAGAACATTGGAATTCTTCACTAAATGTAGAAATCTAACAAAGAAAAGTTTCTGCAGTCCGACGTTGTCAATCTTTGAAATCTCACTGTCTCGGTCCCTCTTCCTTCGACAAAAAACCTTGAAAGGTTGCTTAGAAACTTCTCAGCCGTCGGGTTGCTTGGAGCATTAAAGCAAGTCTTTATGTCAATAGACAATAGACAATAGGTGCAGGAGTAGGCCATTCGGCCCTTCGAGCCAGAATCGCTGGGCAACAGTATTAAACAGTCTAAAGAAGCGTAGATGACAGGATATAAAATACGTTGGTGGGCTGGATAAGTTCGGGTTACGGACCAGATCCAGCCCGTGGGCTGTTGGTTGCTGAATCCTATTGTACAGGATTCTGAATCCTGTTCTCCAGGATGCTGCCTGAGTCAATTTGTTTCTCACATTAATTAGGTTTGCTCATCAATTTTCAGTTGCCAAGAAAAGAACAGGTAAACTGGTTATGAAAGGTTATGATGATAAGATTACTTGAACTATGTTTTTTGATGTAAATCTAAGGGAAGAGCCTAGCATTGCATTGTCTCCTCGTTTCACAAGAAAAGTTCCAGGTGATGCTCTGCCAGGCCTGTATTGCAGCCATCTTTAGCTTCTGCTTGTTTTGGGGTTCGGCCCGTTCAGCATATAAAAGGCATGCTTAATTGGGTTCAGATCGGGTGATTGACTTGGCCACTCAAGAATTGACCATTGTTTTGCTTCGAAAAACTCCTTTGTTGCTTAGCGCAATGTTTGGGATCATTTTCTTGCTGTAGAATGAACCGCTGGCCAATGAATTTTGAGGCATTTGTTTAAACTTGAGCAGATAGGATGTGTCTATACACTTCAAAATTCATTATGCTACTACCATCAGCAGTTGTATCATGCATTCCTGGGCCACTGAATTGGGATTTCTCACATCAGCCCGGTGATTGAGCCAATCCCTGCGGAAATGTCCAAATTCTTTGCACGCATGACACCGTGCCTCTCCCCAACTCCAATGCACACAGTAGGAATCACCATCATGCTCCACAACGAAGCTCTCCTCAGCGCCCGACCCCACTCCCACCTTCATGAATACCCGCCTCTTGAAACTCAGGATCCCTTTAAGACACGAGTCACTTCAGGGCTGCTTAAGCCTAGTCAGCCTAGACCGCACCTCCCCAATCTTAACCAAGTGTGGAAGAAGGAGCGCATCCCGGATGAACATGGGAACACAGCGCAGGAGAACCGGTCTCACGGTGACACCCACGGTTCCACCAGTACAAAGATCCCCCCACCGTGATCCTCTTCTCCAGAGCTAGGGCCACATCCTCCTGTGACTTTAATATAATCTCACACTTCCCCCCTGCAACCTCGGCAGAGGCAATCACATCCTTCTGGAAAAGATCATGCAGACCCTTTGTTATTGCATCCCTGTTCCATCGCTACCCGGTTTGGACTGAGATCCCGTTATTTCCCCCCCAAATCAAGTCAACAGGTCATCCTCATCCTACCAAAGCCGTAGCCAAAACCAGCAACTCTGAGTCCGAGACCGAGCCGCCGCCATCCTGACAAGGATACAAAACCAGCACCAGGGACATCAGCAGTCTCAGTTCAAGAGCAATCTCAGAGTCAGTCTCAGTCCAAATAAGCAACAGAAGCAGTTCTCTCCAGCCGAGCAAGGAAATGCCCGCGCTCAACTTCACTGCCGAGAGCAGCTCTTGGGAGGCTTTTCACAGCCCTTACGAGCCTTCGGTAACTGCCGGAAGTGAAAAGTACCTTCTCTTCATTAAGCCCAGGCAGCCTGCTCTGAGCAAAACGATATGGGAGTAGGGGTAAAGTGTTAGAAACGACAAAAACAACGCGACTTTCCTACTCCCGTCTGCAGAAGAACATTGGAATTCCTCACTAAATGTAGAAATCTAACAAAGAAATGTTTCTGCAGTCCGACGTTGTCAAACTTTGAAATCTCACTGTCTCGGTCCCTCTTCCTTCGACAAATAACCTTGAAAGGTTGCTTAGAAACTTCTCAGCCGTCGGGTTGCTTGGAGCGTTAAAGCAAGTCTTTATGTCAATAAACAATAGACAATAGGTGCAGGAGTAGGCCATTCGGCCCTTCGAGCCAGAACCGCACTGTCGCTGGGCAACAGTATTAAACAGTCTAAAGAAGCGTAGATGACAGGAAAAAAAATACTTCTGTGAACTGGATAAGTTCGGGTTACGGACCAGATCCAGCCCGTGGGGTGTAGGTTGCTGAATCCTGTTGTACAGGATTCTGAATCCTGTTCTACAGGATGCTGCCTGAGTCACTTTGTTTCTCACCTCATCTAAGAAAAGAACAGGTAATACTGATTACGACCTTGAACTATGTGTTTTGACGTAAATCTAAGGGAAGAGCCTAGCATTGCATTGTCTACTCATTTCACAAGAAAAGTTCCAGGTGACTTTATAAGAGTTTTCAAAGATATAGGAAAAGCAGCTGAACAGCTTGTTTAGCAATACTCAGAATCTTTCCCCAATATGTTAAGCACTATGAAAAGTGAATAAGATTAAGTATGAAGATGGATAAGCCATTCAGCACCTCCATCCCAGTCCACCATTCAACTTGATCAAATTAATCTACCCAATCAAGGTTCCATGATAATAGCAACACAAATTATGTTGTGCAAACAACAAAAGGCTGAAGGATTTCCACAAGCCAGACAGCAGCTGTGGAGGAAATGGACAGATGACGTTTCGAATTGGGACCATTCTTTAGACTGAGAGTAGGGAGGAAGAAAACTGGAAAAGTGATGGGAAAGGGAAATATAGGACTTGGGTCGGAATATGAAGGAGGGAATTAGGATGGTGGGAGAAACATATGCCCCCCATCGTGGCAGGGAGAACAGGGAAAGAGAGAGGACTTGAGGGAGTTATTAAATTAAATTGGAGAATTATATGTTCATACTATTGGGTTGCAAGCTCCCCATAAAGAATATGAGGTGCTGTTGTAGTGGCCTGGTCAAGGTCAGGAAAAGACCAGACGCCAGGCGGATTCAAAAGAAGCTTTTTAATTCCAACAGTCAGAGTACACACCACGACACCCTTGTCAGAACCCCTAGGGAGTGTCGTCAGGAAACCCCGTGGCAGACCAACGCCCCTGTCCCTCAATCGGCGAGGGGGATGATCCAAGGAGTGGCCTACCCCCCAGGGACCGCCACAGGACCCCCCCAAGTACCCGAGGTACGAAACGGACAGGAGGGCGTACACGGCAGCCAGCCCGGGTGCACACAACGCTCGGCCCCGGAACAGGCGACTGATCAACAAGTGCGGGGGACGAAGTAGCCAGAGGAGGAGGTACCCTAGACAGAGGCCGCCCTCGCTTACGGGGCAGCGCTACCAGCGCCGGCCGATCGATATCAATATGTGCTGGCTTCAACCGCGCAACTGACAGTCTCACGCCGACCCCCCATGTCCAGGACGAAAGTCGACGAGCCATGTTCCAAGACCCGGAAGGGACCTTCGTACGGCCGCTGTAGAGGTGTCCGATGTGCATCCCTGCGCAGAAAAGCAAACTGGCAGTCCTCCAGAGCAGAGGGAACGTGCGGACGGACGGACCCATGACGAGAAGTGGGCACCGGCGCCAGCTTGCCCACCGTCTGCCGAAGACGTTGCAGAGCGTCCGAAGGCTGCTCCACCTGGCCACGTGCCAGCGGGATGAACTCCCCAGGCACCGTTAACGGAGACCCATACACCAACTCGGTGGAGGAGGAGGCCAAGTCCTCCTTGGGTGCGGTGCGTATCCCCAGCAAAACCCACGGTAGAGCGTCTACCCAGTCTGGGTCAGTGAGCCGC
The DNA here is from genome assembly GCF_010909765.2 of Amblyraja radiata. Lineage (NCBI taxonomy): Eukaryota > Metazoa > Chordata > Chondrichthyes > Rajiformes > Rajidae > Amblyraja > Amblyraja radiata. The sequence continues at coordinate 47,872,529 of NC_045957.1, read as the reverse complement.
GCCCTCAGGCACCCTTAAGCTGTCGGTGAAACCGCTCCACTAGGCCGTTCGACTATGGGTGGTACGCCGTCGTGTGGTGCAGACGAACACCCAGGGGGCGTGCCATGGCCGACCACAGCTCTGACGTGAACTGAGGCCCCCGGTCGGAAGTTATGTCCAGTGGAACACCGAACCGGGCGACCCAGTGCGCCAACAATGCTCGAGCACAGGTGGTTGTTGTGGAATTCTGTAGCGGAATGGCTTCAGGCCACCGCGTGAAGCGGTCCACAACGGTGAATAGATACGTCATGCCCTGGGACGACGGCAGCGGCCCCACGATGTCCACGTGAATGTGGTCGAAACGTTTCTGAGGAATGGGGAACTCCTGCAACGGCGCGTGCACGTGTCGTTGCACCTTGGCGGTCTGGCACGGGATGCAAGTGCGCGCCCAATGTCCAACCTTCTTCCGCAGCCCGTGTCACATAAAGCGGGAGGCTACCAGGGCTGTTGTCGCCCTGACGGAGGGATGCGCAAGTCCATGGAGCACGTCAAACACCCTGCGCCGCCAGGCGATGGGGACGATGTGTCGCGGAACTCCAGAGGAGACATCGCACAGCAGCGTGGTACCCCCAGGACCACAGACAACGTCCTCCAACTGCAGGCCCGAAACCGCCGTACGATAGGCGGCCATCTCCTCGTCGACAAGCTGAGCGGCTGCCAGGGCGGAATAGTTGATCCCCTCACCGACTTGGAGAACCGTGTGGACTGATAAGGTCTTGATAAGGCATCGGCCACCCTGTTAAATTTGCCCTCAACGAACCGGATGGAGGTGGTGTACTCGGACACATACGCCAACGGCCTCTGCTGCCGGGCAGACCATGGGTCTGATACCTTGGCGAACGCGAAGGTTAGCGGCTTGTGGTCCGTGAATGCAGTAAATGGTCTCCCCTCCAGAAAATCGCGGAAATGACGTACGGCGAGATACAGGGCAAGGAGCTCACGTCGAAGGCGCTGTAACGACGCTGAGGACCACTGAGATGCCTGCTGAAGAAGGCAAGTGGCCGCCAGCAACCCTCAACGAGCTGCTCTAACACTGCCCCAACCGCAACCTCAGAAGCATCCACCGTCAAGGCGGTCGTGGCGTCCTCTCGTGAGTGGACGAGCATTGTGGCCTCAGCCAGTGCCTGCTTAGCCCTCTCTAATGCCGCTGTTGCTTCCACGGACCAATCAACCTCCCTGCGATGATCAGGTGGAAAAGCAGACGCATGATTGCAGCCGCTGACGGCAGGAAGCGGTGATAGAAGGTGACCATCCCCACGAATTCCTGCAGGCCCCTAACTGTGGTCGGACGGGGGAACCTGCGGATAGCGTCCACCCTGGTCGGCAGAGGCACCACCCCTTGTGCAGTCACGCGGTGGCCGAGGAAGTCGATAGCCGTCACCCCGAAACGGCAGTTGGACGCGTTGATAGCCAAACCGAAATCGCTGAGGCGCTGACACAGTTGACGGAGGTGGATGCAGTGCTCCTGTCGCGAGCGACTGGCCACCAGAATGTCGTCCAGGTACACAAAGACAAAGTCCAATCCGCGGCACACGCAGTCCATAAGCCGCTGAAAGGCCTGCGCGGCGTTCTTCAACCCAAACGACATCCGCACAAATTCGAATAGACCAAATGGTGTAATAATGGCTGTCTTCGGGATATCGTCGGGGCGGACCGGAATTTGATTGTACCCTCGCATGAGGTCCACCTTGGAAAATACGGATGCTCCGGCCAGATGGGCATTGAAGTCCTGAATGTGCGGACCGGATACCTGTCGGCAATGGTCGCATCATTCAGGCGACGGTAATCCCCACACGGGCGCCAGCCCCCGTTCTTCTTAGGGACCATGTGGAGCGGTGAGGCCTATGGGCTATCGGAGGGACGCACGATGCCCATCGCCTCCATCTGGCGGAACTCCTCCTGAGCTAGACGGAGCTTGTCTGGGGCGAGACGACGTGCCCGGGCGTACACCGGCGGGCCAGTAGTGGGGATATGGTGCTCCACCCCGTGCTTGGGGGTGGAGGAGCGGAAGTGGGGTTCGAGAATCCCGGGAAAATCTGCCAGGATGCGCGCGAAAGTCGCATCCACGGATGACAGGGTGCCATCAGGGCGTACTACAGGATCACCAGTACGGAGGAAGACCGGATCCAGCGTGACAGAGTGCATCAGGCACCGCCGCTTGACATCCACGAGCAGTGAATGGGCTCGAAGGAAGTCGGTGCCCAGCAGCGGCTGGTAAACGTCTGCAATGACGAACCTCCACGAAAACGAGTTGCGGCCAAATTTGAGGGGGATGGTGCGAAACCGGTAGGTGCGAATAGAACTCCCGTTCGCCGCGGTGAGGAGGGGGCCTTGTTTGCCCGCACGGATATCGGCGATGGAGGGAGGCAGAACACTCACTTCCGCACCAGTGTCGACGAGGAAACGTCCCCCACTGCGGCGATCCCAAGCGAAAACGCGATGAATTGTGCCGGCCGCCAAAGGAATCACTGACGACCGGCCGAGTTTCCCGAGAACGAACAGGGTGGGCGACAAAGCCTGGCTGCAGCTCCCCAGCGGCGATGGTAATAGCACCAACCAGCTTTGCTGGCGTCTGGTTGAACTGCAGGCGAATTAGGCTGGTTTGAGCGCCAGCGACCTCTGCTGGCATTAGTTCGAACTGCAGGCTGGCCGTGCTGGAAGGACGTGCCTGCTGTGGAATGCGCAATGGCCGCCGGATTTTTCCGTGGGGGTCGACCGGGAGCAGCGGAGACGCGGTGGATAGCGGTCCCGACCTGTTCTGAGCCTCCAAACGCCTCGGGAAGGACGTCCACTGCTTCCAGGTTGTGATGGTGAGAATTCCACAGCTCATCGGCATGTTCATCCAGCGCCTGCATGTCGGTAAACGGATCCCTGGCGAGCTGCATGCGAATGTCGGGAGGCAGCTGCTGCAGGTAGGCATATTTAAATAAAAAACACGGCTCATGGTCCCCCATTATGGTGAGCAAGTCTTCCAGGAGGGCAGACGAACGGCGGTCGCCCAGGCCGTCCATTCTGAAAATGTGAGCTGCCCGCTCGGCGTCACCCAGGCCAAACCTCCTGATGAGAAATGCTTTAAGGCCAGTATATTTATTTGTTACGGGGGGGCCCTGAGGAAAGGCTTAACTCGCCTTGCAGTTAGTTGGTCAAGCGAGCCAACCACGTAATAGTACTTAGTCTCATCCTGCGTGATACCTCTCACAGCAAACTGTGCCTCTACCTGCTGGAACCAGGTTTCGGGTTCTTCGGTCCACAGAGTTGGGAGCTTCAGCGTTATTATCCATCACAATGCGTGATGAACGACATGGGGTCACCAGTGTAGTGGCCTGGTCAAGATCAGGAAAAGACCAGATGCCAGGCGGATTCAAAAGAAGCTTTTTAATTCCAACAGTAAGAGTACACACCTCGACACCCTTGTCAGAACCCCTAGGGAGTGTCGTCAGGAAACCCCGTGGCAGACCAACGCCCCTGTCCCTCAATCGGTGAGGGGGATGATCCAAGGAGTGGCCTACCCCCCAGGGACCGCCACACTGTTCTTCTAGTTGGCCTTACTCTGGAAATAGAGGATATCGAGGGCAAAAAATATGGGAATGGGAAGGGGAATTAAACTGGTTAGCATCCAAGAGCTCCAGCAGGCCTCGACGGACAGAGTCGAAATGTTTGGTGAAACAGTCATCTAGCCTACATTTGAATCCACTAAAATAAAGTAGGCCACATTGGAAGCACCGAATGTAATAGATGAGGTTGGAATAAACCTCTGTCTCACCTGGAAGGGCTGCTGAGGTGCATTTGGTGCTTCCTTTGCATTGGAAAGACCAAGCATAGACTAGGTTCTGTTTCACCAAATGCTTGCGCTCTGTCAGGCAATGCCTGCTGGAGCTCATTGTTGCTAACGATTTTAACTCTCCTTCCCTCCACATACTGACATTTTAGTTCCTCCATTGCCATGGTGAGATCACACGCAAATTGAAAGAACATCCGTTATATTCTGCTTCAGTAGATTCCAACCCAATGGTATGAGCATTGAATTCTCCAATTTTAAGTAATATCCCCCCATGCCCCCACCCTTCCCCCCAACTTTCCCCTGGGCCCTCTTTTCCTTAATATACATAAAATCTCTTTGGATTTTCCTTGATATTATCTGCCAGAGCTATTTCCTTCCCTCATTTTGCCCTCTTGATTTCCTTCTTAAGTATGCTCCTGAGTTCCGGAAACTCCTTCAAGGATACTCTTGAACCCAACTGCATATACATGTCCCACGCCTTCTAATTTTTCCTGACCAGAGCCTCAATTTCTCTTGTCATCCAAGTTTCCTTACACCCACCTGCGTCCCCTATCACTCTAACAGGAACATGCATGCACTCAACTCTTGTCTTTACATTTTTAGAAGAATCCTACTTTCCAGACATACTTTTGTTCGCTAACAACCTACTCCCATCAACTTAAGCAAGTTCCTTTCTGTAGATTGGTTATTGTATGTGAACCAATCATAGTAGAGTAGCATCATTAACCCCACCTTACTGTATACTTTATATTAACACCCACTTCCTACATTAGGTAGTCTTGGAAGCGGTAGTGATGAACTAACAACCTGCTGTACTGCTCTTCTATGTGTTACAATTAAAGATGACATAAACTCGAGACGTGTGTTACATCAATCATTTACATGGTGTCAGAAGTGGGATACGAACCCACGCCTCCAATTGAAGACCAGATCAAAAGAGGCTGGCCAGGCAGACAATCCAGCACACCACTGGAGGTGCAGCCATTCTTCGTAGTCCGCGATGAGCTGGTAATACAGGACGGTGTCATTGTTAAAGGTCACAAAGTCGTGATCCCATCATCCTTACAAGCCGAATACTATAAAGAGGCACACAACAGTCACCCAGGCACTGAGGCCACGTTGGCCCATGCACAGAGCATGTTCTACTGGCCTGGGATGACCAAGTACATACGGGACAGAACAGCATCTTGCCACATCTGCAACAGTTTGGCACCACATCAACAGAAACAGCCTATGCTACAACAACCCCCACCAGCACTGCCTTGGACATCACTGGCAGCAGACATTTTCGAATGACACGGTAAACACTACCTAGTCCTAGTTGACTCCTACTCCAAATGGCTCGAACTCGATTTACTGCCCACCATCACATCCGACATGGTTATTCAAAAGCTACAGAGACACTTTTCTATATTCGGCACACCAGTTCGCCTGCAAACTGACAACGGAAAACAATTTACCAGTCACGCATTCAAACACTTTGCCAACCGATGGGACTTCCACCATGTCACAAGCAACCCTGAATACCCTCAAAGCAATGGGCTCGCTGAATGTGCCGTCAGGAGCGCAAAACAACTAATGGAACGCTCCCACCTGGCCAAGTCAGATGTTTATCTCGACCTTTTAAACCTCAGAAACATCTCCAGAGACGGGGTCCTAGGCTCACCAGCTCGACGCCTGATGTCTCGGACAACACGACCTCCGATACCAATTGCCCAGCGGAAGCTGATGCCACAGGTGTTTAAACCAGCCATGGTCCGGAAGCGCATTCAGGAGAAACACAACATCCAGAAGCGCTCTTATGACAAGTAAAGTAAACCACTGAAGCCGCTACTGCAAGGTCAAGTCATCCGTTTGCAGACTGCTATGGGACATTCCCGTCTGGGTTTCGTTGTCGGCCCATCTAAGGAACCCCGCTCCTACCTTGTTAACGCCGATGGTGTCATGTACAGACGGAGCCGCCAACACTTGCTGCTTGTAAAAGAACCTCGTCCACCTCCAGCCGATCTGTTTGCTCCACCCCTGCTGTTTAAACCCTCTGTTGCTGCTGCTATCGCTAGTCCCAGCGTGTCCCACTCTCCGCCACGGTCAGCAACCCTGTCTAACAACAACATTACCTCTCCCGCATGCTCACACTACCGGTCGCCTAGAGTGTCCCCAGCTGCTTTCTCCCTTCCGGGTTCACTGCCTCCCTCTCCCTCTAACTTTTCTGGTACGGAGGGAGAGGGGTTTGTCCGTACGTTTTCGGGTCATATTAGTAGACCGCCAGACAGGTACGGCGAGTATGTTTAAATCCGCGTGTTTTACCTTTGCCTAACCATCTTTACTCTTTATGGGAAAGGATGTAGATTGTTATTGCATGTGAACCAATCGTAGCAGAGTAGCATCATTAACCCCACCTGACTGTACACTTTATATTAACACCCACTTCCTACATTAGGTAGTCTTGGAAGCGGTAGTGATGAACTAACAACCTGCAGTACTGCGTGTTACAGTTAAAGATGACAAACTCTAGACATGTATTACATCAATCATTTACACTTTCGAATACCATTAAGTTGGCCTTGTCCCAATTCAGTCTGCCGTGTCTTTATCTATCTATCTATCTATCTATCTATCTATCTATCTATCTATCTATCTATCTATCTATCTATCTATCTATCTATCTATCTATCTATCTATCTATCTATCTATCTATCTATCTATCTATCTATCTATCTTATATTAAAACTGTGCCTGCCTTTCTGCCGTCCAGCTGCCTTTCTGCCTTTTGATTCGTTCCATCGTGTGATGTCACAATGCCCAATACTCGCAGATGTCCAATCGGAATGGATCCATTTACATGGACGGCTGCCGGCCGCCTTTCTTCTTTTGATTCCCTGCAACTCCGAAACCAGACGCAGAATCGCTGACATATTTTCCATTTCGGTAGAGACTTCACTTTTCGTTCTAAGTATCCGCGCCTGATTACATCTCGTCGTGTTTATGTACACATTTTTAATCAAATCCTTCTCCCCCCCCCCCCCCCCAATATTTCAAAAAAAAAAATGGCTTCTCACCCATAGAAGCAGCCCCAGCCCCAGCCCCTGGTGAACGTTCCATCGTGTGATGTCACAATGCCTGATGCTCACAGATGTCCAATCGGAATGGATTCATTTACATATGCCTTTGCAGGAGCCCCAGCCCATGGTGAACGTTCCATCGTGTGATGTCACAATGCCCAATGTTCACATATGTCCAATCGGAATGGATCCATTTACATATGCCTTTGCAGGAGCCCCAGCCCCTGGTGAACGTTCCATCGTGTGATGTCACAATGCCAAATGCTCAAAGACATTGTTGCCATAGAGGGAGTACAGAGAAGGTTCACCAGACTGATTCCTGGGATGTCAGGACTTTCATATGAAGAAAGACTGGATAGACTCAGCTTGTACACGCTAGAATTTAGAAGATTGAGGGCGGATCTTATAGAAACGTACAACATTCTTAAGTGGTTGGACAGGCTAGATGCAGGAATATTGTTCCAGATGTTGGGGAAGTCCAGAACAAGGGGTCACAGTTTAAAGATAGGGGGGAAATCCTTTAGGACAGAGATGAGAAAAACATTTTTCACACAGAGTGGTGAATCTCTGGAATTATCTCCACTGAAGGTAGTTGAGGCCAGTTCATTGGCTATAATTAAGAGGGAGTTAGATGTGGCCCTTGTGGCTAAAGGGATCAGGGGGTATGGAGAGAAGGCAGGTACAGGATACTGAGTTGGATGATCAGCCACGATCATATTAAATGGTGGTGCAGGCTCGAAGGGCCGAATGGCCTACTCCTGCACTTAATTTCTATGTTTCCCTCTCCTCACCCCTCTCCCTCTCCAACCCATCCCTCTCTCCCCCACCCCCCTTCCCTCTCTACCACCACCCCCTTCCCCCCTGTCCCTCTTCCACCACTTCCCCTACCCCTCCCTCCCCACTCTTCCACTTCTATCCCCTTACCCCACCCCTCTCCCTCCCCCACCCCTCCCTTCCCCTCCCTTCCCTTCTCTCCCCCACCCCTTCCCCTACCCCTCTGTCCCTCTTCCACCACTCCCCCGTCCCTCTTCCACCACTTCCGCTACCCCTCCCTCCCTCCCCACTCTTCCACTTCTCTCCCCCTTCTCTCCTCCCCCTCTCCCTCTCCTCACCCCTCTCCCATCCCTCTCTCCCCCACCCCCTTCCCTCTCTACCCCACCCCCTTCCATCTCCCCCCGCCCCCTATCCCTCTGTCCCTCTTCCATCACTCCCCCTACCCCTCTCCTCCTCCCTCCCCACTCTTCCACTTCTCTCCCCCGTCCCCTCCACTCTCCCTCCCCACTCTTTCCCCTCTCTCTCCCACCCCTCTCCCCCTCCCTCCCCATCCCCTCCCCCACATCTCTCTCCCCATCTCTCACCCCCTAGCCCGCTCTCCTTTCCCTCCCAAATCTATCCCGTTTCCTCCTCCTCCTCTCCCCCCCCCCCCCCCCCCCCCCCGCAAACGCCGTTGGGGAAACAGACCCAACGGGTCTGAACTTGGTCTAGTTATATATTAAAACTGTGTGCCTGCCGCCTGCCGTCCAGCTGCCTTTCTGCCTTTTGATTCGTTCCATCGTGTGATGTCACAATGCCCAATATTCGCAGATGTCCAATCGGAATGGATCCATTTACATGGACGGCTGCCGGCCGCCTTTCTTCCTTTGATTCCCTGCAACTCCGAAACCAGACGCAGAATCGCCGACATCTTTTCCATTTCGGTAGAGATTTCACTTTTCTTTCTAAGTATCCGCTCCTAATTACATTTCATCGTGTTTAAGTACACATTTTTAATCAAATCCTTCTCCCCCCCCCCCAATATTTCAAAAATAAACTGGCTTCTCACCCGTCTCCCTCTCCCACCCATCCCTCTCTCCCCCACCCCCCTTCCCTCTCTCCCCCACCCCCCTTCCCTCTCTACCCCACCCCTTCCCTCTTTCCACCCGCCCCCTTCCTCCTACCCCTGTCCCTCATCCATCACTCCCCCTACCCCTCTCCTCCTCCCTCCCCACTCTTCCACTTCTCCCCCCTTCCCCCTCCACTCTCCCTCCCCACTCTTTCCCCTCTTTCGCCCCACCTCTCTCCCCCTCCTCCCCTCCCTCCCCATCCCCCCCTCCGCCACATCTCTCTCCCCATCCCCCTCTCTCACCCCCTACCCCGCTCTCCTTTCCCTCCCAAATCTGTCCCGTTTCCTCCTCCTCTTCTACCCCCCCCTCCCCCCACCTGTGTGTTTGGGGGGTGGTTAATGTAAGTGTGATGCCGCTGCCCGCCCCCCCCCCCCCCGCAAACGCCTTCCCTCTCTACCCCACCCCCTTCCCTCTCTCCCCCCGCCCCCTTCGCCCTACCCCTCTGTCCCTCTGTCACTCCTCTTCCTCCCCCACCCCTCTCTTTTCCCCTCCCTTCCCCTCTCTCCCCCACCCCTTCCCCTACCCCTCTGTTCCTCTTCCACCACTCCCCCGTCCCTCTTCCACCACTCCCGCTACCCCTCCCTCCCTCCCCACTCCTCTCCCCCTCTCCTCATCCCTCCCCCTCCCTCTCCTCATCCCTCCCCCTCCCCCACCCCCTTCCCTCTCTCCCTCACCCCCCTTCCTTCTCTACCCCACCCCCTTCCCTCTCTCCCCCGACCCCTTCCCCTCTGTCCCTCTTCCATCACTCCCCCTACCCCTCTCCTCCTCCCTCCCCACTTTTCCTCTTCTCTCCCCCTTCCCCCTCCACTCTCCCCACTCCTTCCCCTCTCCCCCCACCCCGCTCCCCCTCCCTCCTCCCTCCCCATCCCCCCTCCCCCACGTCTCTCTCCCCATCCCCCTCTCTCACCTCCTACCCCGCTCTCCTTTCCCTCCCAAATCTGTCCCGTTTCCTCCTCCTCCTCTCCCCTCCCTCCCCTCTTCTGACCTCCCCTCCCCCCACCTGTGTGTTTGGGGGGTGGTTAATGTGAGTGTGATGCCGCAGCCCCCCCCCGCAAACGCCGTTAGGGAAACAGGTCTAGTTATTGGTCTAGTTATTATATAAAAGTCTGTGGCTGCTGCTTGTCGTCTGTCCGTCCGGCTGCCGGCTGCCTTTCTTCCTTTTGATTCGTTCTATCGTGTGATGTCACAATGCCCAATGTTCACATATGTCCAATCGGAATGGATCCATTTACATATGCCTTTGCAGGAGCCCCAGCCCATGGTGAACGTTCCATTGTGTGATGTCACAATGCCCAATGCTCAAAGACATACTTGCCATAGAGGGAGTACAGAGAAGGTTCACCAGACTGATTCCTGAGATGTCAGGACTTTCATATGAAGAAAGACTGGATAGACTCGGCTTGTACTCGCTAGATTTTAGAAGATTGAGGGGGGATCTTATAGAAACCGATGTTGGGGAAGTCCAGAACAAGGGGTCACAGTTTAAAGATAAGGGGGAAATCCATTTCGGTAGAGATTTCACTTTTCCTTCTAAGTATCCGCACCTCTTTACATTTCGTCGTGTTTAAGTACACATTTTAAATCAAATCCTTCTCCCCCCCCCCCCCCCCCCCCCCCCCCCCCCAATATTTCAAAAATAAACTGGCTTCTCACCCATAGAAGCAGCCCCAGCCCCAGCCCCTGCTGAACGTTCCATCGTGTGATGTCACAATGCCCAGATGTTGGGGAAGTCCAGAACAACGGGTCACAGTTTAAAGATAAGGGGGAAATCCTTTAGGACAGAGATGAGGAAAACATTTTTCACACAGAGAGTGGTGAATCTCTGGAATTCACTGCCAATAAGGTAGTTGAGGCCTGTTCATTGGCTATATTTAAGAGGGAGTTAGATGTGGCCCTTGTGGCTAAAGGGATCAGGGGGTGTGGAGAGAAGGCAGGTACAGGATACTGAGTTGGATGATCAGCCATGATCATATTGACTGGAGGTGCAGGCTCGAAGGGCCGAATGGCCTACTCCTGCACCTAATTTCTATGTTTCCCTCTTATCACCCCTCTCCCTCTCCCACCCATCCCTCTCTCCCCCACCCCCCTTCACTCTCTACCCTATCCCCTTCCCTCTCTCCCCCCGCCCCCTTCCCCCTACCCCTGTCCCTCTTCCACCACTCCCCCTACCCCTCTCTCCCCACTCTTCCACTTCTCTCCCTCATCCCACCCCTGTCCCTCCCCCACCCCTCTCTCCCCCTCCCTTCCCCCTCCCCCCACTATCCCTCCCCACTCTTTCCCCCCACCTCTCTCCACACTCTTACCGCTCCCTCCTCCTCTCCGTCCCCATCCCTCCCCCCCCACATCTCTCTCCCCTCCCCATCCCTCTCTCCTCCCTCTCTTCCACTTCACTTCTCTCCCCCCTTCCCTCTCCACTCTCCACCAACCCCTCTCCCCTTCCCTCCCTCCTCCCCTCCCTCCCCATCCCCCCCCCTCACTCTCCCCATCCCCCTCTCTCACCCCCTGCCCCGCTCTCCTTTCCCCCCCAAATCTGTCCCGTTTCATCCTCCTCCTCTCCCCACCCTCCCCTCTTCTCACCCCTCCTCCCCCCACCTGTGTGTTTGGGGGGTGGTTAATGTGAGTGTGATGCCTCAGCCCCCCCCCCCCCCCCGCAAACGCCGTTGGGGAAACAGACCCAACGGGTCTGCACTTGGTCTAGTTATTATATAAAAGTCTGTGGCTGCCGCCTGCCGTCCGTCCGGCTGCCTTTCTGCCTTTTGATTCGTTCCATCGTGTGATGTCACAATGCCCAATGCTCGCAGATGTCCAATCGGAATGGATCCATTTACATGGACGGCTGCCGGCCGCCTTTCTTCCTTTGATTCCCTGCAACTCCGAAACCAGACGCAGAATCGCCGACATCTTTTCCATTTCGGTAGAGATTTCACTTTTCTTTCTAAGTATCCGCTCCTCATTACATTTTGTCGTGTTTAAGTACACGTTTTTAATCAAATCCTTCTCCCCCCCCCCCCCAATATTTCAAAAATAAACTGGCTTCTCACCCATAGAATCAGCACCAGCCCCAGCCCCTGGTGAACGTTCCATCGTGTGATGTCACAATGCCCGATGCTCACAGATGTCCAATCGGAATGGATCCATTTACATATGCCTTTGCAGGAGCACCAGCCAATGGTGAACGTTCCATTGTGTGATGTCACAATGCCCAATGTTCACATATGTCCAATCGGAATGGATTCATTTACATATGCCTTTGCAGGAGCATAAGCACTTGGTGAACGTTCCATCGTGTGATGTCACAATGCCCAATGCTCAAAGACATCGTTGCCATAGAGGGAGTACAGAGAAGGTTCACCAGACTGATTCCTGGGATGTCAGGACTTTCATATGAAGAAAGACTGGATAGACTCGGCTTGTACTCGCTAGATTTTAGAAGATTGAGGGGGCATCTTATAGAAACTCCTGATTACATTTCGTCGTGTTTATGTACACATTTTTAATCAAATCCTTCTCCCCCCCCCCCCAATAAATTTTAAAAAACTGGCTTCTCACCCATAGAAGTGTGAGATATATTGTTTGTGCTCACAATCACTACTCAGAGACTAAATCGTGGAAACAAGAAATGCTTTATTTGCGAGTCTGCAGAATCGGGTGCCTCTCCAAGTTGAGACACACCGAGCAAAGGAAAAACGTCTTGTTTTATACAATTCAGTATACAGTCTTTATTGATCGGACGCCTCCCCTTCTGACCCCTTCCAATCAGGGTACCGAGGTTCACAATCTTCCAACCCTCTCCTCCGTGCGTCATCAATCATTCCCTCTCCTCCCACATCATACATCGCATGTACATTTAAATTAGGTTCTTTGTCATGAGGGGCGTAAAGTTAACATTCAGTTAACTCATTAAGCATGCGCAGTATCTGTGCCCTAACCTAATTAATTGCCTTTGACCTAAAGAATAGCTTCTGCGTTGTCAGCTACATTCCTTACCTCATCTTGTTATGGGACAATGTTATCAACAGCTCTGAAGGTCTGACTGTTTGTTCGAATCACAAGGTTGGTGTTTCCAGTTACTCAGCCCATCACAAGGTCGGTGACTACAACCGTTCGGCCCCTCACAATGGTGGTTTAATCATCTTATCCCTCACAATCCTCCCTTTTTCTTTTGCTACGCATCCTGTATTAAACCCCATTCCTAGACTTCCTGCTGTTCCAAAGCTAATAACATTCTTTTTATCTCTCTTTCCTCTGGGTCCTCTCTCGGCCTCATTATCATTATCTTCTGGACGCCCCCTTTCTCCCCCATGGGGACTACAACTGCCTGCATTTGGCTTATACTTCTAGTTATAAGAACCCTGAGACATGGTATACAACAGGGGATAATGATTAATGCAGCTAAGGCCCATAAAATCACTAGTCCCACCGCTTTCCACCAGGCTCCTCCTAAGATGTAATCCCACCATCCTGCTCCCATGATTGTGTTCCATCTCTGTACCGGGACATGTGCTATTTTTCTGATTCCTTCTGATATATCCATTACTGCTTGCCCGTTGTCATCAATGTTTAGGCAGCAATTAGAGAGGTTGAATTTTCCGCATACTCCTCCCTCTTCGGCTAGTAAGTAGTCTAAGGCCAAACGGTTTTGGTATATCGCTGTTCTCATCTGTGTCTGCTGCTTCGCCAACATCTCTAGTGCAGATGCAGTCTGGTTAGTAATTACTTCCAGCACCGCCTGTAGTCTTATGATCCGATTTAACATATACACTGGGGTCCGGTAGCCCCAGGATCCGTCCTGTGCCCAAGTGGCTGGTCCATAATATGAGATGATTCTTGCAGGTGGCCACTCATCATTTTCCCATTTTCCGATGTTCATTCCTCTCTTCGTTCGGTGTAGATCGTCAAAGATGGGTGTGCCTAGCGACCGCCCCTCCTCAGTGGTCAACAGAAAAAACCCTGGTTGTACCAGTCCAATTAAACAAGTCCCACTCCATTTTTCTGGCAATACCGAGTATGCCTTGTGTCCGCATATCCATAGCAGTCCTTCAGGGGCAGGTCCACTAGAGGTAACATTGTTCCATATGTCCTGCAACACTGGAATTCCCTGGTAAGGGTTGTTCCCGGTGCAATTCCATAATCCAGTCGATTCGCTTCCATCAGTCTTCATCCAGATAGTACAGTTTCCTTCATCCTTTACAGTGGGATATCATTGAAGTTCCTCTGGCCACCACACTCGGGATTGATTTGGCCACTGGGTGATGATGCGCTGGCAGGGGCTGCTGCCTACTAGGATGGCATCCTTTGCCCAGGGCCTGGCGATACACTCAGTTCCAACCGGGGTGTGTGTCAGGACCCATTCCTGGGGACTTCGATCTCTTCCCACCGTCAAATTCCACTTTATCAGGTCCCATACCTCAATGATAGATCCTCTCCATGGCCAGCGTGAGCTCATCAGCGGTCCTCCACAAACCCAACAGTTAGTCACATTCAGGGTTCTGGCTATCTGGAGGGCCAAGTCCACAAACAGGTTTCTCCCCACTTCGGGGATCTCAATCTGCTGCTTTATTTAATCATACATAGTCTGGTGCAGTTGAGTAAGGCTGGGAAGGTGGGGGAGGTTTGTTGACTACTGCTTCTGCTAACTTCCCTATCACTACCTCCTTAATTCTGTCTAATGTTTCATCCCTGGCTCGGGAAGGGATGTCTAACTGTCCTCCCTTGGTCATGCAGACCCACTTCTCCCCTTTTGGGCAGGTAATGTGCCCAACACTTCCTACATGTCCCTTATTTTCTACTACATAATACCCCCTCCCTCCGTCCTGACAAACAGCTCTAGTCCTTAGGCCGTAGCAAACATCACTTACATGGGAATGATATGTAAATGCTCTGGTTGTTCGCCCTCCATATCTGATAGGATGGTAGCACTTATCACAGTTATTAACACTTCTTATAATGGTTACATACATAGTTAGTAATACTACAACTGCTCCTTTCATGCTGTTAGTTTCATACACTTATTTCTTACTGAAAGTTAATGCCAGGGGCTTATTCCCTGGTTTTACCGTCCACTGATCGTCTTTCTCAGGAACTGACGTCTGGTCAACGGGTCCTTTAACCCGGGTCGCATGTGTCCACCCTTTTTCTTTTGTTCGTACTGCTGTCTCCGTTGTCAGCAATGCCAGGTATGGGCCAGTCCACCGGGGCTGCAGTTTTCTCCTCCTTCCAACTTTTAATCAGTACCCAGTCACCGGCCTTTATAACGTGTATTGGAAAGTCGAGTGGTGGACTTTGTGCCAACAGTCCTTTTATTTTTAATTCTGCAAGGGAACGAGACACTGCCAGTAAATAGTTCCTCAGGAACACATCGCTGCCTTCGAAGGTCGGCGTGCCCTCTACCTTTCCAAGATAGGGCAGCCCAAACAACATTTCGTAGGGAGACACCGCAATATCTTTACGGGGTGCCGTTCGTATTCTTAATAATGCAATTGGTAAACACTTAGTCCAGGGTAGTCTGGTTTCCTCCATTAACTTAGTTATCTGTGTTTTAAGGGTTGCATTCATCCTTTCCACTCGCCCAGAACTCTGGGGGTGCCAGGGTGTATGCAATTTCCAATTTATTCCCAAGGTACTGCAAACCAACAGGTGAACCTTAGAGGCAAAATGTGTTCCTCGGTCGGAATCTGTGGATTCGATGACCCCATATCGGGGAATGATTTGTTCTAATAATATCCAGGTTACTGCCTGAGCGGTGGCATTTATCGTGGGAAATGCTTCCACCCACCTGGTGAAATGGTCTACAACTACTAGGAGGTACTTCCACCTTTGTATTCTTGGAAGTTCTGTAAAATCTATCTGTATTCTCTGGAAGGGTCTTATAGCCAATTGTTGTCCTCCATCAGGGACAGCTCTCATTACCTTCTTGTAAACCCTCTGACATACACACAACGGAGACTGTCCCTTATTAGCCAAAGTAAGATACCTCGGCAGCGATGTCCGTATTAGTGTGATCACACAGGGCCTGCCTCCCCACTTGTGACGGGATTGGCAGTTTGTGTCATCAAATCCCGAGTTAAATCCTTTGTTAA